>NW_025958970.1:0-74805 GCF_023159225.1 Perognathus longimembris pacificus | reverse complement strand
TAAATATCTTCACTGAGATTAAGAAAAGCAGTAGCTTAATAAATTAAGTACTTCCTGGTATGGTTACTGTACTGGTAACTCCCAAAAGAATCTGGATTGTGGTGAGGGAACAGAGAAAAAGCTCATTTAGGACCTGCACTTACGAAGTGGGTAGGCAGCAGTATATCAGGGAGTATCCATTCTGAGAATAAAAACAGCTGGAGCTTGTTAAGGTAATTACACAGGGGAAAGGATAATGTACTGGGAACTCCTCAGAAGAATCTGACTTGTGGTGAGGGGAGAGAGATAAAAGCTCATTTAGGAACGACATGAACATGCTGCATAGGTACCTGTTTATCAGTAAATATCTCCACTGAGATTAAGAAAAGCAGTAGCTTAATAAATTAAGTAATTCCTGGTATGGTTACTGTACTGGTAACTCCCCAAAAGAATCTGGATTGTGGTGAGGAAACCGAGAAAAACGGTCATTTAGGACCTGCACTTACGAAGGGGGTAGGCAGCTGTATAACAGGGAGTATCCCTTTTGAAAATAAAAACAGCTGGAGCTTATTAAGGTAATTACACAGGGGAAAGCATAATGTACTGGGAACTCCTCAGAAGAATCTGATTTGTGGTGAGGGGAGAGAGATAAAAGCTCATTTAGGAACGACATGAACATGTTTCATAGGTAGCTGTTTATCAGTAAATACCTCCACTGAGATTAAGAAAGAAGTAGCTTAATAAATTAAATACTTCCTGGTATGGTTACTCTACTGGTAACTCCCTAAAAGAATCTGTATTGTGGTGGGGGAACAGAGGAAAAAGGTCATTTAGGACCTGCACTTACGAAGGGGGTAGGCAGCTGTATATCAGGGAGTAAACCTACTGAGAATAAAAACAGCTGAGCTTGTTAAGGTAATTACACAGGGGAAAGGATAATGTACTGAGAACTCCTCAGAAGAATCTGATTTGTGGTGGGGAGAGAGATTAAAGCTCATTTAGGAACGAAATGAACATGCTGCGTAGGTAGCTGTTTATCAGTAAATATCTCCACTGAGATTAAGAAAAGCAGTAGCTTAATAAATTAAGTACTTCTTGGTATGGTTACTGACTGGTAACTCCCCAAAAGAATCTGGAATGTGGTGAGGGAACAGAGAAAAAAGCTCATTTAGGACCTGCACTTACGAAGGGGGTAGGCAGCTGTATATCAGGGAGTAAACATTCTGAGAATAAAAACAGCTGGTGCATGTTAAGGTATTTACAAAGTGGAACCTATAATGTACTGGGAACTCCTCAGAAGAATCTGACTTGTGGTGAGGGGAGAGAGATAAAAGCTCATTTAAGAAAGACATGAACATGCTGCGTAGGTAGCTGTTTATCAGTAAATATCTCCACTGAGATTAAGAAAAGCAGTAGCTTAATAAAATAAGTAATTCCTGTTATGGTTACTGTACTGGTAACTCCCCAAAAGAATTTGGATTGTGGTGAGGGAACAGAGAAAAAAGCTCATTTAGGACCTGCACTTACGAAAGGAGTAGGCAGCTGTATATCAGGGAGTAAACCTTCTGAGAATAACAGCTGGAGCTTGTTAAGGTAATTACACAGGGGAAAGGATAATGTACTGGGAACTCCTCAGAAGAATCTGATTTGTGGTGAGGGGAGAGAGATAAAAGCTCATTTAGGAACGACATGAATATGCTGCGTAGGTAGCTGTTTATCAGTAAATATCTCCACTGAGATTAAGAAAAGCAGTAGCTTAATAAATTAAGTACTTCCTGGTATAGTTACTGTACTGGTAAGTCCCCAAAAGAATCTGGATTGTGGTGAGGGAACAGAGAAAAAAGCTCATTTATGACCTGCACTTACGAAGGAGGTAGGCAGCTGTATATCATGGAGTAAACCTTCTGAGAATAAAAAGAGCTGGAGCTTGTTAAGTTATTTACACAGGGGAAAGTATATGTACTGGGCACTCCTCAGAAGAATCTGACTTGTGGTGAGGGGAGAGATAAAAGCTCATTTAGGAACGAAATGAACATGCTGCGTAGGTAGCTGTTTATCAGTAAATATCTCCACTGAGATTAAGAAAAGCAGTAGCTTAATAAATTAAGTACTTCCTGGTATGGTTACTGTACTAGTAACTCCCCAAAGAATCTGGATTGTGGTGGAGGAAGCGAGAAAAAAGCTCATTTAGGACCTGCACTTCCGAAGGGGGTAGGCAGATGTATATCAGGGAGTATCCCTTCTGAGAATAAAAACAGCTGGAGCTTGTTAAGGTAATTACACAGGGGAAAGGATAATGTACTGGGAACTCCTCAGAAGAATCTGATTTGTGGTGAGGGGAGAGAGATAAAAGCTCATTTAGGAACGACATGAACATGCTGCGTAGGTAGCAGTTTATCAGTAAATATCTCCAATGAGATTAAGAAAAGGAGTAGCTTAATAAATTAAGTCCTTCCTGGTATGGTTACTGTACTGGTAACTCCCCAAAAGACTCTGGATTGTGGTGAGGGAACAGAGAAAAAAGCTCATTTATGACCTGCACTTACGAAGGGGTTAGGCAGCTGTATATCAGGGAGTATCCCTTCTGAGAATAAAAATAGCTGGAGCTTCTTAAGGTAATTACACAGGGGAAAGGGTAATATACTGGGAACTCCCCAAAAGAATCTGGATTGTGGTGAGGGAACAGAGGAAAAAGCTCATTTAGGACCTGCACTTACGAAGGGGGTAGGCAGCTGTATATCAGGGAGTATCCCTTCTGAGAATAAAAACAGCTGGAGCTTGTTAAGGGAATTGCACAGTGGAAAGGATAACGTACTGTTAACTGCTCAGAAGAATCTGATTTGTGGTGAGGGGAGAGAGATAAAAGCTCATTTATGAACGATGTGAACTTGCTGCGTATGTAGCTGTTTATCAGTAAATATCTCCACTGAGATTAAGAAAAGCAGTAGCTTAATAAATTAAGTACTTCCTGGTATGGTTACTGTACTGGTAACTCCGCAAAAGAATCTGGATTGTGGTGAGGGAACAGAAAAAAATGCTCATTTAGGACCTGCCCTTACGAAGGGGGTATGCAGCTGTATATCAGGGAGTATCCCTTCCTAGAATAAAAACAGCTTTAGCTTGTTAAGGTAATTACACAGGGGAAAGGATAATATCCTGGGAACTCCTCAGAAGAATCTGATTTATGGTGAGGGGAGAGAGATAAAAGCTCATTTAGGAGCGACATGAACATGCTGCGTAGGTAGCTGTTTATCAGTAAATATCTCCACTGAGATTAAGAAAAGCAGTAGCTTAATAAATTAAGTACTTCCTGGTATGGTTACTGTACTCGTACTCCCCAAAAGAATCTGGATTGTGGTGAGGGAACAGAGAAAAAAGCTCATTTAGGACCTGCACTTACGAAGGGGGTAGGCAGCTGTATATCAGGGAGTATCCCTTCTGAGAATAAAAATAGCTGGAGCTTCTTAGGTAATTACACAGGGGAAAGGGTAATATACCGGGAACTCCCCAAAAGAATCTGGATTGTGGTGAGGGAACAGAGGAAAAAGCTCATTTAGGACCTGCACTTACGAAGGGGGTAGGCAGCTGTATATCAGGGAGTATCCCTTCTGAGAATAAAAACAGCTGGAGCTTGTTAAGGTAATTACACAGCGGAAAGGATAATGTACTGGGAACTCCTCAGAAGAATGTGATTTGTGGTGAGGGGAGAGATAAAAGCTCATTTAGGAACGACATGAACATGCTGCGTAGGTAGCTGTTTATCAGTAAATATCTCCACTTAGATTAAGAAAAGCAGTAGCTTAATAAATTAAGTACTTCCTGGTATGGTTACTGTACTGGTAACTCCCCAAAAGACTCTGGATTGTGTTGAGGGAACAGAGAAAAAAGCTCATTTAGTACCTGCACTTACGAAGGTGGTAGGCAGCTGTATATCAGGGAGTAAACCTTCTGAGAATAAAAACAGCTGGAGCTTGTTAAGGTAATTACACAGGGGAAAGGATAATGTCCTGGGAACTCCTCAGAAGAATCTGATTTGTGGTGAGGGGAGAGAGATAAAAGCTCATTTATGAGCGACATGAACACGCTGCGTAGGTAGCTGTTTATCAGTACATATCTCCAATGAGATTAAGAAAAGCAGTAGCTTAATAAATTAAGTACTTCCTGGTATGGTTACTGTACTGGGAACTCCCCAAAAGAATCTGGATTGTGGTGAGGGAACAGAGAAAAAAAGCACATTTAGGACCCGCACTTACGAAGGGGGTAGGCAGCTGTATATCAGGGAGTATCCCTTCTGAGAATAAAAACAGCTGGAACTTGTTAAGGTAATTACACAGGGGAAAGGATAATGTACTGGGAACTACTGAGATGAATCTGATTTGTGGTGAGGGGAGAGAGATATAAGCTCATTTAAGAACGACATGAAAATGCTGCATATATAGCTGTTTATCAGTAAATATCTCCACTGAGATTAAGAGAAGCAGTAGCTTAATAAATTAAGTACTTCCTGGTATGGTTACTGTACTGGTAACTCCCCAAAAGAATCTGGATTGTGGTAAGGGAACAGAGAAAAAAGCTCATTTAGGACCTGCACTTACCAAGGGGGTAGGCAGCTGCATATCAGGGAGTAAACCTTCTGAGAATAAAAACAGTTGGAGCTTGTTAAGGTAATTACACATGGAAAGGATAATGTACTGGAACTCCTCAGACGAATATGATTTGTGGTGAGGGGAGAGAGATAAAAGCTCATTTAGGAACGACATTTACATGCTGCGTAGGTAGGTGTTTGTAAGTAAATATCTCCACTGAGATATAAGAAAAGTAGTAGCTTAATAAATTAAGTACTTCCTGGTATGGTTACTGTACTGTTAACGCCCCAAAAGAATCTGGATTGTGGTGAGGGAACAGAGAAAAAAGCTCATTTAGGACCTGCACTTACGAAGGGGGTAGGCAGCTGTATATCAGGGAGTATCCATTCTGAGAATAAAAACAGCTGGAGCTTGTTAAGGTAATTACACAGGGGAAAGGATAATGTACTGGGAACTCCTCAGAAGAATCTGATTTGTGGTGAGGGGAGAGAGATAAAAGCTCATTTAGGACGACATGAACACGCTGCGTAGGTAGCTGTTATCAGTAAATATCTCCACTGAGATTAAGAAAAGCAGTAGCTTAATAAATTAAGTACTTCCTGGTACGTTTACTGTACTGGTAACTCCCAAAAAGAATCTGGATTGTGGTGAGGGAACAGAGAAAAAAGCTCATTTAGGACCTGCACTTACGAAGGGGGTAGGCAGCTGTATATCAGGGAGTATCCCTTCTGAGAATAAAAACAGCTGCAGCTTGTTAAGGTAATTACACAGGGGAAAGGATAATGTACTGGGAACTCCTCAGAAGAATCTGATTTGTGGTGAGGGGAGAGAGATAAAAGCTCATTTAGGAACGACATGAACATGCTGCATAGGTAGCTGTTTATCAGTAAATATCTCCACTGAGATTAAGAAAAGCAGTAGCTACTTCCGGGGAAGACGGCGGAGGAGCGGCTGAGCCCTGCAGAGCTCCCTCCGATATCGTAGTTTTCTCACCTCATAGAAACTGTTTCTCTGAGAAAGACAGCCAAAGTAAGTTCTAACAGTACATGGATTCTGAACAGGAAGGGAAAATCGACTTTGCTGGTCTGAAAACACAGTTTTGAGCTCCGGGCGGTGTCCCGCCGCGGCGCCAGCGCCGGCTCCGGTACAGTCCCAGGCACAGCCCCCCGCACTCCGCGCAGCTAAAGCGAGAAATACTCCAGACGGCTGCCGAGCACGGTGGACCTGACATCGCAGAGACAGCGTGAGTAAAAATAAAAAAATTAAAATTATTCTTGCTTGTGCCTACAGTCCAGCTTCTGGAAGGCACCCCTGTCCCCACCGCCAGAGCAAAGCGCCATCTTTGGCACTGGCATAGGGTCAGACCCGACTGGAACTGAAGCGGGCCTCGGGAAAGCGAGGCCAAAAAAGCCATCTTTGAAAAGGGCAGGAGGGGCGGAATCAGTGAGAACCAGCTACGCCCAGAAGAACGCCCCCTGCCCTGGCGGGAGGGGAGTCCGGGGATTATCCAGAGATGCCCCGCCCTGCCCGCCGGAACTTCTAAACTTAAAGCAAAAGCTGGGAGCAGCTACCAGGGGCACGGAAACAACAGAAGGAAGAACAAACAGTTCCAGGGACAGCTAAACGGACCCGTCACAGAGGAAACTAATTCCCAGCCCAAAACGGAGCTGCATTCCATAGCTACCTATGCCAAAGAGGCCTCCTCCCTCAGGCAAGCAACTCTTAGTGGAGCAAAACAGGCCAGAGGCTCCACGCTCTGCTGAGTTCACAGTCTAGTCAAGTCCAGGCATCAAAGGCAGCGGCCCCACAGCAGACAGAGGAGCCACAGTTCCTGTGACTGCCCACGTCCCCATCGACAGAGGACGCCCAAGGCCTGCCTGCAAGCTGTGCGAACCTCAGAGACCCACGATTGCACCAACAGGGGAGAAGGTCAGAACAGATCCACCCCTTGCCAACTGAAATCAAGTCAAACCAGCCAATCAGGAAAATAGACTGCAGTCCATTGCAGGGAAACCAGAGACTGGTTTCTTTTTCTTTTCAAACATTTTTTTAACTTTTCTTTTAAATTTTCTTTTTAATTTTTTCACACCTGAAACATCATTGGCTGTTTTTTTTGTTTTTTTGTTTTTTTTTGTTTGTTTTCCATTTTTACTGGTTTGTTTTATCAAGTTTTTTTTTGTGTTTGTTTATTTGCTTGGGTTGTCCCTGTTCTGTTATTTTCCTTTTTATTTACTTATGCTTCCTTGTTAAATAATTTTTCTCTGTTTTGTGTATCTGTCTTCCAGTATTTTTACTTCATTTCTCTCGTTGCGTCCTCTTCCTTTTAAAATTACTTTCCTATAAATAACACCTACACCCTTTTCTGCTAACTCTCCAGTGTCTGTCATTTTATCAGTGTGCTTTCTACTGATTCTACTCTTCTCCACATTTCCACGTCACTGAAACTAAACCAAAATCACCACCCCCCCCCAATACACTTTACTCTATTCTCTTTACTACCTCCAACTTACCCTCCTGACTTACTGCCTAGACCTCCAGGCTCCATTGACTCCTGGTTATTGGATAGAGGATATCCCAGCTTAATACGAGTGAATCAAAGGGGTTCATAGAGAAAGCCAGTCCTAAAAGAACTTAATATAAAAACAAGAATTGCGTATAAGGTTGTAACAGTAAATAAGTAACTACTGAATACAGGGCCCAGGATCAGATGTTATATTGAAATTGTATTCTTTAGGAACACCAAATCTAACTTTATAGACAGGTATACAAGTTATCTGTATATAATATCTGTATATAATCTGTAATATAATCTGTATATAATTGTGAAATTGTAAGATTTACACAACAGTGCTTGGTAAGGGCTGCTTTGGGTCTTAAACAGTGCTCACAGGTGCTGGTAGACTGGCATTCCCAATTCAAATGGGCAGAAGAAACACAAGAAAGATGGCAAATAATGAAGTCTTATCCCCCACCCAAAACAAGCAGGAAGCAGAGCAGTCAATCAAAAACATAGAAGAAAACCCCCAAAATGCTCTACAAAGTTTACTGATAAACATGATAAATGAAAAGTTTGAATCTCTTCAGTCAATTATGTTAGAGCATGAGGAGGCAAAGCAAAAATTAATGGAGAATTTCATGGCATCCACAAATAGAAAGATAAGTGAGCTTCAAGAGTCAAATGAAAAGATAGCTACCCAACTTAAAGATTTGAGAGACAACACTCAAAACCAAAGTAATGAAGTTAATGAAGTAAAGAAGTCCATACAGGACCTAAGAAATGACATGGAAATCATCAGGAAAGACCAGTCAGAAGGAAAAGAGATTCGAAATCAAGTAGCTAGCCTACAGTCCCGACTAACTGAAGCAGAGGATCGAATCTCAGGAGCTGAAGATTCCTTAGATTCCATGGAGAAAGATCAAAAATCAATACAAATCCAGTCCAAGCAACAAAACAGATCGCTACAGGAGATTCAAGACACAATCAGGAAGCCCAATTTAAGGATAATAGGTATTGAGGAAAACTTGGAGAAAGAGGTTAATGGGATAGGCAACCTATTTAACAGAATATTAGCTGAGAACTTCCCAAACATCCAGAAGGAAAGGCCTATACAGATACAAGAAGCATTTAGAACCCCAAATCGACCAGACCAGAATAGGACTTCCCACCGACACATTGTGATCAAAACAGCTTCAGCAGAGTGCAAGGAAAAAATACTCAAAGCTGTTAGGGCAAAGAAAACAATCACATATAAAGGAAAAGCAATCAGAATTACCCCGGACTTCTCAGCAGAGACCATGAAAGCAAGGAGAGCCTGGAATGAAGTATACCAAACTCTAAATAAAAATAACTACCAACCAAGAATTCTGTACCCCGCCAAACTCTCCTTCATAGCCGAAGGTCAAACAAAAGTCTTCCACAATAAGGAAAAACTGAAACAATATATCTCCACCAAACCAGCTTTACACAAAATCCTTAAAGATGTACTATACAGGGAAAATAATCAAGATCCCAACACAGACAGAGAAATGAACCCTAATTAGTAAACACTAGATCAAGAAATGGGAAGACACAGCTTTAAACAAGACAGTGATAATGAAAGGAACAAACGATCACCTCTCAATCCTAACTGTCAACATTAATGGACTTAATTCTCCAATCAAACGACATAGGCTCATAACTTGGATCAAAATCAAGATCCATCGTTCTGCTGCCTCCAAGAGACACATCTATCCAGCAAAAGTAAACATCTTCTAAAAGTGAAAGGCTGGAAACAAATCTATCAAGCAAATGGCCCCCATAAGCAGGCTGGAGTTGCAATCCTAGTATCAGACAAAATAGACTTCAAATTAAAAAAGGTAAGAAGAGACAAAGATGGTTACTACATACTAGTAAAAGGATCTCTCCAACAGGAAGAAATAACCATTCTAAATATCTACATGCCAAATGCAGGAGCACCCAACTTCATCAAACAAACACTACTGGCTCTAAAAACATTCATAGACCCAAACACAATGATAGTGGGGGACTTTAACACTCCACTATCACCTCTGGACAGATCAACACGCCAAAAACTGAACAAAGAAACCACAGAACTAAACAATTGCATAGACCAACTAGACTTAATCGACATCTACAGAATATTCCACCCAGCAAGGACAGAATACACATTCTTTTCGGCAGCACACGGAACATTCTCCAAAATAGATCACATCTTAGGGCACAAAGAAAATCTGTACAAATTCAGAAGTATCAAAATCATTCCCTGCATTCTTCCAGACCACAATGGAATAAAATTAGAGCTCAACTCATTCAGCCACCACAGAAAATCCCACAATTCATGGAGACTAAAGAACACACTGCTGAACCATCAGTGGATCATTGAAGAAATTAAAACAGAAATTCAAATGTTTATGGACTTCAACCAAGTTGAGGGCACAAAGTACCAGCTCCTTTGGGACACAGCAAAGGCAGTACTCAGAGGAAAATTTATATCTCTGAGTACATACATCAACAAACTGGAGAAACAGCAACTCAGTAATTTACGGAAGCAACTTAATTTTCTGGAGAGAGAACAGCAAGCCAAACCCCAAGTCAATAGACGGAAGCAAATAATTAAAATCAAATCAGAATTAAATCAATTAGAGACGAAAAAAACCATCGAAAGAATCAACAAAACGAAGAGTTGGTTCTTTGAAAAAATCAACAAGATAGACAGACCCCTGGCAAACCTGACCAAAGAACGAAGGCAGCACACTCAAATAAACAAGATAAGAGATGAAACAGGTAGCATCACCACAGAAATAACCGAAATTCAGAAAATAATAAGGGACTATTTTGCAAACCTTTATGCCAACAAATTCGAGAACTTGGAAGAAATGGATGATTTCCTAGAAAAAATTGATACCCCCCAACTCAACTATGAAGACTTAAACCTTCTAAACAGACCCATATCCAGTGTTGAAATAGAAACAGCAATAAATGATCTCCCATCCAAGAAAAGCCCAGGTCCAGATGGATTCACCGCAGAATTCTACAAGGCCTTCAAAACAGAACTCACTCCAATATTTCTCAAACTCTTCAATGAAATTGAAAGAGAACGTTCACTGCCAGACTCATTTTATGAAGCCAGTATAACCCTCATCGCAAAACCAGGCAGAGATTCATCACGGAAAGAGGACTACAGACCAATCTCCCTGATGAACATAGATGCAAAAATTCTCAACAAAATTCTGGCCAATCGACTTCAACAGGTCATCAAAAAAATCATACACCACGATCAAACTGGATTCATCCCAGGGATGCAAAGCTGGTTTAATATACGCAAGTCAATTAATGTAATCCACCACATCAACCGGAGCAAGGTAAAGAACCACATGGTTTTATCGCTGGATGCGGAAAAAGCGTTCGATAAAATCCAGCACCCATTTATGCTAAAAGCCCTGGAAAAACTGGGATTCCAGGGAACATTCCTGAATATAATCAAGGCAGTTTATGACAAACCAACAGCAAGCATAACTCTAAATGGTGAAAAACTAAAGCCATTCCCTTTAAATCAGGAACAAGGCAGGGATGTCCACTCTCTCCCCTGCTCTTCAACATAGTACAAGAATTCCTAGCCAGAGCAATTAGGCAAGAAGAGAATATAAAGGGGATCCAAATAGGAAAAGATGAAGTTAAACTTTCTCTCTTCGCAGATGACATGATCCTATACCTAAAGAATCCCATAGACTCTACCCCCAAGCTACTAGAGCTGATACAAAACTTTGGCAAAGTTGCAGGATATAAAATAAACCTTCAAAAATCAACGGCCTTTCTCTATGCTAACAACCCGAAGATCGAGGCTGAAGTCAGGAAAGCAACTCCTTTTGCAATAGCCCCCCAAAATATAAAATACCTAGGAATAACCTTAACCAAAGAAGTGAAAGACCTCTTTGAAGAGAACTTTAAAAGCTTGAAAAATGAAATTAAGTCAGAACTAAGAAAATGGAAAAACCTCCCATGCTCCTGGATTGGGAGGATTAATGTAATCACAATGGCAATATTGCCAAAGGCTATCTACAAATTCAATGCAATACCCATTAATATCCCAACACCACTCTTTAAGGAAATAGAGGAAGCAATCCAGAAATTCATATGGAACAATAAAAGACCTAGAATAGCAAAAACACTCCTAAGCAGAAAGAACAGTGCTGGAGGAATTACAATACCCAACTTCAAGCTGTATTATAAAGCTATAGTAATAAAAACAGCTTGGTATTGGCACCGGAACAGGCCTGAAGACCAATGGAACAGAATTGAAGACCCAGAATTAAACCCACAGAACTATGCCTACTTAATCTTTGATAAAGGAGCTAAAACAATAGTATGGAAGAAAGATAGCCTCTTTAACAAGTGGTGCTGGCAAAACTGGCTCAACACATGCAACAAACTAAAACTAGATCCTTATATATCACCCTGCACCAAAATCAATTCCAAATGGATTAAAGACCTTGAAATCAAAACAGGCACCCTGAAGACACTAAAGGAAGGAGTAGGAGAAACACTTGGGCTCCTTGGCACAGGACAGAACTTCCTTAACAAAGACCCTGAAAGGCTACAAATCAAAGAAAGTTTGGACAAATGGGACTGCATCAAACTCCAGAGCTTCTGCACAGCAAAGGACATAGCTCTCAAGATAAACAG
Organism: Perognathus longimembris pacificus; assembly: GCF_023159225.1. Taxonomy (NCBI): domain Eukaryota; kingdom Metazoa; phylum Chordata; class Mammalia; order Rodentia; family Heteromyidae; genus Perognathus; species Perognathus longimembris. Next base: position 63,057 of record NW_025958970.1, on the reverse strand, counting down.
AAAGCCCACAGACTGGGAGAAAATCTTTACCGGACATTCAACAGACAAAGGCCTCATCTCTAAAATATATGCAGAACTAAAAAAAATTACCTTCTTCCAAAACAAAACTGCAAAGAACCAATAGCCCCCTCATCAAGTGGGCTAAAGACTTACAAAGAAACTTCTCTGATGAGGAAATGAGAATGGCCAATAGTCATATGAAAAAATGCTCTACATCACTGGCCATAAAGGAAATGCAAATCAAAACAACATTGAAATTCCATCTCACCCCAGCAAGAATGTCATATATCAAGAAAACTAATAATAACAATTGTTGGAGGGGATGTGGCCAAAAGGGAACCCTACTTCATTGTTGGTGGGAATGTAAACTGGTTCAGCCACCCTGGCAAGCAGTATGGAGATTCCTCAGAAGGCTCAATATAGAACTCCCCTATGACCCAGCAGCCCCACTGTTGGGTATCTATCCAAAAGCCCACAAACAAAATCACAGTAATGCCACCAGCACAACAATGTTCATCGCAGCACAATTTGTCACAGCGAGAAGCTGGAACCAACCCAGATGCCCCTCCATAGATGAATGGATCAGGAAAATGTGGTACATTTACACAATGGAATTTTATGCCTCTATCAGAAAGAATGACATTGTACCATTTGTAAGGAAATGGAAGGACTTGGAAAAAGTTATACTAAGTGAAGTGAGCCAGACCCAAAGAAACATGGACTCTATGGCCTCCCTTATTGGGAACAATTAGTACAGGTTTAGGCAAGCCATAGCAGAGCATCACAAGGCCCAATAGCTATACCCTTAGAAACACATAAGATGATGCTAAATGAAATGAACTCCATGTTATGGAAACAAGTGATATATCACAGTTGTAACTACTTTCAACGTCCTATGTGTATGTGTAGTTTCTATTATTGATAAGGTTTTGTATAACCTTCCTATGTTTGTACCTACACTATCTCTGTAATCTTATCTGAGTATATTGGAAACCGTGTTTACTGGTATTGGAAGTAGGAAATTCAAAGGGTATACCAAATTTGAGAGACACAGGGTAAAAAAAGAGAAATAACTACAAAAGCAATACTTGCAAAACTCTTTGGTGTAAGTGAACTGAACAACTGGGGGTGGGAGGGAAAGGGGGGAGGGAGGGGGGCATGAGGGACAAGGCAACAAACAGGACAAGAAATGTATCCAATGCCCAAAGTATGATACTGTAACCTCTCTGTACGTCAGTTTGATAATAAAAATTTGAGAAAAAAAAAAAAGGAAAAGCAGTTCCTTAATAAATTAAGTACTTCCTGGTATGGTTACTGTACTGGTAACTCCCCAAGAGAATCTGGATTGTGGTAAGGGAACAGAGAAAAAAGCTCATTTAGGACCTGCACTTACGAAGGGAATAGGCAGCTGTATATCAGGGAGTATCCCTTCTGAGACTAAAAACAGCTGGAGCTTGTTAAGGTAATTACACAGGGGAAAGGATAATGTACTGGGAACTCCTCAGAAGAATCTGACTTGTGGTGAGGGGAGAGAGATAAAAGCTCATTTAGGAACGACATGAACATGCTGCGTAGGTAGCTGTTTATCAGTAAATATCTCCACTGAGATTAAGAAAAGCAGTAGCTTAATTAATTAAGTACTTCCTGGTACGGTTACTGTACTGGTAACTCCGCAAAAGAATCTGGATTGTGGTGAGGGAACAGAGAAAAAAGCTCATTTAGGACCTGCACTTACAAAGGGGGTAGGCAGCTGTATATCAGGGAGTATCCCTTCTGAGAATAAAAACAGCTGGAGCTGGTTAAGGTAATTACACAGGGGAAAGGATAATGTACTGGGAACTCCTCAGAAGAATCTGATTTGTGGTGAGGGGAGAGAGATAAAAGCTCATTTAGGAACGACATGAACATGCTGCGTAGGTAGCTGTTTATCAGAAAATATCTCCAATGAGATTAAGAAAAGCAGTAGATTAATAAATTAAGTACTTCCTGGTATGGTTACTGTACTGGTAACTCCCCAAAAGAATCTGGATTGTGGTGAGGGAACAGAGAAAAAAGCTCATTTAGGACCTGCACTTACGAAGGGGGTAGGCAGCTGTGAATCAGGGAGTAAACCTTCTGAGAATAAAAACAGCTGGAGCTTGTTAAGGTAATTACACAGGGGAAAGGACAATGTACTGGGAACTCCTCAGAAGAATCTGATTTGTGGTGAGGGGAGAGAGATAAAAGCTCATTTAGGAACGACATGAACATGCTGCATAGGTAGCTGTTTATCAGTAAATATCTCCACTGAGATTAAGAAAAACAGTAGCTTAATAAATTAAGTAATTCCTGGTATGGTTACTGTACTGGTAACTCCCCAAAAGAATCTGGATTGTGGTGAGGGAACAGAGAAAAAAGCTCATTTAGGACGTGCACTTACGAAGGGGGTAGGCAGCTGTATATCAGGGAGTATCCCTTCTGAGAATAAAAACAGCTGGAGCTTGTTAAAGTAATTACACAGGGGAAAGGATAATGTACTGGGAACTCCTCAGAAGAATCTGATTTGTGGTGAGGGGAGAGAGATAAAAGCTCATTTAGGAACGACATGACCATGCTGCGTAGGTAGCTGTTTATCAGTAAATATCTCCACTGAGCTTAAGAAAAGCAGTAGCTTAATAAATTAAGTACTTCCTGGTATGATTACTCTACTGGTAACTCCCCAAAAGAATCTGTTTTGTGGTGAGGGAACAGAGAAAAAAGCTCATTTAGGACCTGCACTTACGAAGGGGGTAGGCAGCTGTATATCAGGGAGTAAACCTTATGAGAATAAAAACAGCTGGAGCTTGTTAAGGTAATTACACAGGGGAAAGGATAATGTACTGGGAACTCCTCAGAAGAATCTGATTTGTGGTGAGGGGAGAGAGATAAAAGCTCATTTAGGAACGACATGAAAATGCTGCATAGGTAGTTGTTTATCAGTAAATATCACCACTGAGATTAAGAATAGCAGTAGCTTAATAAATTAAGTACTTCCTGGTAGGGTTACTGTACTGGTAACTCCCCAAAAGAATCTGGAATGTGGTAAGGGAACAGAGAAAAAAGCTCATTTAGGACGTGCACTTACGAAGGGGGTAGGCAGCTGTAAATCAGGGAGTATCCCTTCTGAGAATAAAAACAGCTGGATCTTGTTAAGGTAATTACACAGGGGATAAGATAATGTACTGGGAACACCTCAGAAGAATCTGATTTGTCGTGAGGGGAGAGAGATCAAAGCTCATTTAGGAACGACATGAACATGCTGCGTAGGTAGGTGTTTATCAGTAAATATCTACACTGAGATTAAGAAAAGCAGTAGCTTAATAAATTAAGTATTTCCTGGTATGGTTACTGTACTGGTAACTCCAGAAAATAATCTGCATTGTGGTGAGGGAACAGAGAAAAAAGCTCATTTAGGACCTGCACTTACGAAGGGGTTAGGCAGCTGTATATCAGGGAGTATCCCTTCTGAGAATAAAAACAGCTGGAGCTTGTTAAGGTAATTACACAGGGGAAAGGATAATGTACTGGGAACACCTCAGAAGAATCTTATTTGTAGTGAGGGGAGAGAGATAAAAGCTCATTTAGGAACGACATGAAAATGCTGCATAGGTAGCTGTTTATCAGTAAATATCTCCACTGAGAATAAGAAAAGCAGTAACTTAATAAATTAAGTACTTCCTGGTATGGTTACTGTACTGGTAACTCCCCAAAAGAATCTGGATTGTGGTGAGGGAACAGAGAAAAAAGCTCATTTAGGACCTGCACTTACGAAGGGGGTAGGCAGCTGTATATCAGGGAGTATCCCTTCTGAGAATAAAAACAGCTGGAGCTTGTTAAGGTAATTACACAGGGGAAAGGATAATGTACTGGGAACTCCTCAGAAGAATCTGACTTGTGGTGAGGGGAGAGAGATAAAAGCTCATTTAGGAACGACATGAAAATGCTGCATAGGTAGCTGTTTATCAGTAAATATCTCCACTGAGATTAAGAAAATCAGTAGCTTAATAAATTAAGTACTTCATGGTATGGTTACTGTACTGGTAACTCCCCAAAAGAATCTGGATTGTGGTGAGGGAACAGAGAAAAAAGCTCATTTAGGATCTGCACTTACGAAGGGGGTAGGCATCTGTATATCAGGGAGTAAACCTTCTGAGAATAAAAACAGCTGGAGCTTGTTAAGGTAATTACCCAGGGGAAAGGATAATGTACTGGGAACTCCTCAGAAGAATCTGATTTGTGGTGAGGGGAGAGAGATAAAAGCTCATTTAGGAACGACATGAACATGCTGCATAGGTAGCTGTTTATCAGTAAATATCACCACTGAGATTAAGAATAGCAGTAGCTAAATAAATTAAGTACTTCCTGGTAGGGTTACTGTACTGGTAACTCCCCAAAAGAATCTGGATTGTGGTAAGGGAACAGAGAAAAAAGCTCATTTAGGACGTGCACTTACGAAGGGGGTAGGCAGCTATAAATCAGGGAGTATCCCTTCTGAGAATAAAAACAGCTGGATCTTGTTAAGGTAATTACACAGGGGATAAGATAATGTACTGGGAACACCTCAGAAGAATCTGATTTGTGGTGAGGGGAGAGAGATCAAAGCTCATTTAGGAACGACATGAACATGCTGCGTAGGTAGGTGTTTATCAGTAAATATCTACACTGAGATTAAGAAAAGCAGTAGCTTAATAAATTAAGTATTTCCTGGTATGGTTACTGTACTGGTAACTCCACAAAATAATCTGCATTGTGGTGAGGGAACAGAGAAAAAAGCTCATTTAGGACCTGCACTTACGAAGGGGTTAGGCAGCTGTATATCAGGGAGTATCCCTTCTGAGAATAAAAACAGCTGGAGCTTGTTAAGGTAATTACACAGGGGAAAGGATAATGTACTGGGAACACCTCAGAAGAATCTGATTTGTAGTGAGGGGAGAGAGATAAAAGCTCATTTAGGAACGACATGAAAATGCTGCATAGGTAGCTGTTTATCAGTAAATATCTCCACTGAGATTAAGAAAAGCAGTAACTTAAAAAATTAAGTACTTCCTGGTATGGTTACTGTACTGGTAACTCCCCAAAAGAATCTGGATTGTGGTGAGGGAACAGAGAAAAAAGCTCATTTAGGACCACCTGCACTTACGAAGGGGGTAGGCAGCTGTATATCAGGGAGTATCCCTTCTGAGAATAAAAACAGCTGGAGCTTGTTAAGGTAATTACACAGGGGAAAGGATAATGTACTGGGAACTCCTCAGAAGAATCTGATTTGTGGTGAGGGGAGAGAGATAAAAGCTCATTTAGGAACGACATGAAAATGCTGCATAGGTAGCTGTTTATCAGTAAATATCTCCACTGAGATTAAGAAAATCAGTAGCTTAATAAATTAAGTACTTCATGGTATGGTTACTGTACTGGTAACTCCCCAAAAGAATCTGGATTGTGGTGAGGGAACAGAGAAAAAAGCTCATTTAGGATCTGCACTTACGAAGGGGGTAGGCATCTGTATATCAGGCAGTAAACCTTCTGAGAATAAAAACAGCTGGAGCTTGTTAAGGTAATTACCCAGGGGAAAGGATAATGTACTGGGAACTCCTCAGAAGAATCTGATTTGTGGTGAGGGGAGAGAGATAAAAGCTCATTTAGGAACGACATGAAAATGCTGCATAGGTAGCTGTTTATCAGTAAATATCTCCACTGAGATTAAGAAAAGCGGTAGCTTAATAACTTAAGTACTTCCTGGTATGGTTACTGTACTGGTAACTCCCCAAAACAATCGGGATTGTGGTGAGGGAACAGAGAAAAAAGCTCATTTAGGACCTGCACTTACGAAGGGGGTAGGCAGCTGTATATCAGGGAGTATCCCTTCTGAGAATAAAAACAGCTGGAGCTTGTTAAGGTAATTACACAGGGGAAAGGATAATGTACTGGGAACTCCTCAGAATAATCTGATTTGTGGTTAGGGGAGAGAGATAAAAGCTCCTTTAGGAACGACATGAACATGCTGCATAGGTAGCTGTTTTTCAGTAAATCCTCTAGAATAGAATGGAATAGAATACAATGGAGTAGAATATTATAGAATAGAATACAATGGAGTAGAATATTCTAGAGTAGAAAAGAATGGAATGGAGTAGAATATTCTAGAATAGAATGGATTGGAGTAGAATATTCTAGAATAGAATAGAATGGAGTACAATATTCTAGAATAGAATGGAATAGAATGAAAAGGAATGGAGTAGATTATTCTAGAATAGAATAGAATGGAGTAGAATATTCTAGAATAGAATAAAATGGAGTAGAACATTCTAGAATAGAATAGAATGAAGTAGAATATTCTAGAATAGAATGGAATAGAATAGGGTTGGAGTAGAATATTGTAGAATAGAATAGAATAGAACGGAGTAGAGTATTCCAGAATATAATACAATGGACTGGAGTAGAATATTCCAGAATTGCATATAATAGAATGGAGTAGAATATTCTGGAATAGGATAGAATAGAATAGAATGGAGTAGAATATTCCAGAATATTCTATAATAGAATGGAATAGAATAGAATGGAGTAGAATATTATAGAATAGAATAGAATGGAGTAGAATATTCTAGAATAGAATAGAATAGAATGCAGTAGAATAATCTAGAATTGAATGGAATAGAATGGAGTAGAAAATTCTAGAAGAGAATGGAGTAGAATATTATAGAATAGAATAGAATGGAGTAGAATATTCTACAATAGAATAGAATACAATGGAGTAGAATATTCTAGAATGGAATGGAATAGAATGTAATAGAATGTAATGGAGTAGAATATTCCAGAATAGAATGGAATAGAATGGAGTAGAATATTCAAGTATATTCGAGAATATTCCAGAATAGAAAGGAATAGAATAGAATAGATTGGAGTAGAATATTCTAGAATAGAATAGACTAGCATAGAATGGAGTAGAATATTCTAGAATAGAATAGAATGGAGTAGAATATTCTAGAATAGAATGGAATAGAATAAAGTAGGAGTTGAATATTCTAGAATACAACACAAAATAATGGAAAGGATTGGAGTAGAATATTCTAGAATAGAATAGAATGGAGTAGAATATTCTAGAATATTCTAGAATAGAATAGATTGGAGGAGAATATTCTAGAATAGAATAGAATAGAATGGAATGGACTTGAGTAGAATATTATACAATAAAATAGAATAGAGAAGAATATTCTAGAATAGAATAGAATGGAGTAGAATCAAGTAGAATATTATAGAATAGAATAGAATAGAATGGAGTAGAACATTCTAGAATGGAATAGAATAGAATGGAATAGAATACAGTGGAGTAGAATTTCTAGAATTGAATGAAATAGAATGGAGTAGAATATTTCAGAATATTCCAGAATAGAATGGAATAGAATAGAATACAATGGAGTAGAATAGAATAGAATGGAATAGAATATTCTAGAATAGAAGAGAATGGAGTAGAATATTCTAGAATAGAATGGAATAGAATGGAGTAGAGTATCCTAGAATAGAATAGAATCGAATAGGAGTAGAATATTCTAGAATAGAATAGAATGCAGTAGAATATTCTAGAATATAGTAGAATAGAATGGAATCGAATGGAGTAGAATATTCGAGAATGGAGTGGACTAGAGTAGAATATTCTAGAATAGAATAGAGTGGAGTAGAATATTCTAGAATAGAATGGAATGGAATGGAGTAGAATAATCTAGAATAGAATGGAATAGAATGGAGTAGAATATTCTAGAATAGAATAGAATGGCGTAGAAAAGAATATAATATTCGAGAATAGAAGAGAATAGAATAGAATGGAGTAGAATAATCTAGAATAGAATGGAGTAGAATATTCTAGAATAGAAGAGAATGGAGTAGAATGGAGTAGAACATTCTTGAATAGAAGAGAATAGAATAGAATGCAGTAGAATAATCTAGAATAGAATGGATTAGAATTGAGTAGAATATTCTAGAATAGGGTAATATGGAGTAGAATATTCAAGAATGGAGTAGAATATTCAAGAATAGAATAGAATACAATACAATAGGAGTAAAATATTCTAGAATAGAATACAATAGTATAGAATGGAATGGAGTAGAATTATCTAGAATAGAATGTAGTAGAATGGAGTAGAATATTCTAGAATAGAATCGAATGGTGTAGAATGGGGTAGAATATTCTAGAATAGAATGGAATAAAATAGAATGGAGTAGAATATTCTAGAATGGAATGGAATAGAATGGAGTAGGATATTCTAGAATAGAATGGAATAGAATAGAATGGAGTAGAATATTGTAGAATGGAATAGAATAGGAGTAAAATATTCTAGAATAGAATGTAATGGAATGGAATGGAATGGAGTGGAATATATGGAATAGAATAGAATGGAGTAGAATATTCTACAATAGAATAGAATGGAGTAGAATAGAGTAGAATAGAATAGGAGTAGAATATTCTACAATAGAATGGAAGGGAATTGAATAGGAGACTCTAGAATAGAAGAGAATCAAATAGAATAGAACAGAATAGAATGGAATGAAGTAGAATATTCAGGAATTGAATCGAATAGAGTAGAAAGAATTAGAATAGTCTAGAATAAAATGGAATCAAATCGAATCGTATAGAATCGAATCGAATCCAACAGAATAGAATAGGAAAAAGGAAAATGGAGGTGAATATTCGAGAATAGAGTAGAATAGAATGGATTAGAATATTCCAGAATATTCTAGAATAGAATGGAACAGAATGGAGTAGAATATTCTAGAATAGAATAGAATGGAGTAGAATATTCTAGAATAAAATGGAATAGAATGGAGTACAATATTCTAGAATAGAATAGAATAGAATAGAATGGAGTAGAATATTCCAGAATAGAATAGAATAGAATGGAATCGAATAGAGTAGAATATTCTAGAATAGAATGAGTTGGAGTAGAATATTCTAGAATAGAATAGAATAGAATAGAGTAGAATATTCTAAAATAGAATAGAATGGAGTAAAATATTCTAGAATGGAATGGAATAGAAAGGAATAGAATAGAATGGAGTACAATATTCCAGAATTGAATGGAATAGAATGGTGTAGAATATTCCAGAATATTCCAGAATAGAATGGAATAGAATAGAATAGAACGGAGTATAATATTCTAGAATAGAATAGAATAGATTAGAATAGAATGGAGTAGAATATTCTAGAATAGAATAGAAAAGAATGGAGTAGAATATTCTAGAATACAATAGAAAAGAATGGAATGGATTGGAGTAGAATATTCTAGAATAGAATAGAAGAGAATGGAATGGATTGGAGTAGAATATTCTAGAATAGAATAGAATTGAGTAGAATGTTCTAGAATATTCAAGAATAGAATAGATTGGAGTAGAATATTCAAGAATAAAATAGAATAGAATGGAAAGGAATGGAGTAGAGTATTCTAGAATAGAATAGAATAGAGTAGAATATTCTAGAATAGAATAGAATGGAGTAGAATCAAGTAGAATATTATAGAATAGAATAGAATAGAATGTAGTAGAACATTCTAGAATGGAATGGAATAGAAAGGCATAGATTACAAGGGAGTAGAATATTCTAGAATTGAATGGAATAGAATGGAGTAGAATATTCCAGAATATTTCAGAATAGAATGGTATAGAATAGAATAGAATGGAGTAGAATATTCTAGAATAGAATAGAGTAGAATAGAATAGAATGGAGTTGAATATACTAGAATAGAATAAAATGGCATAGAATATTCTAGAATAGAATAGAATGGAGTAGAATATTCTAGAATAGAATAGAATGGAGTAGAATATTCTAGAATAGAATAGAATAGAATAGAATGGAGTAGAATAATCTAGAATTGAATGGAATATAATGGAGTAGAAAATTCTAGAATAGAATAGAATGGAGTAGAATGGAGAAGAATATTCGAGAATAGAAGAGAATATAATAGACTGAAGTAGAATAACGTAGAATAGAATGGAACAGAGTGGAGTAGAATATTCTAGAATATAGTATCATGGAGTAGAATATTCTAGAATCAAATGGAGTAGAATATTCAAGAGTAGAACGGAATAGAATAGAATAGAATGGAGTAGAATAATCTAGAATAGAATAGAGTAGAATAGAATAGAATGGGGTAGAATATTCTAGAATAGTATAGAATGGAGTAGAATATTCTAGAATAGAATGGAATAGAATGGAGTAGAATATTCTAGAATAGAGTGGATTAGAGTAGAATATTCTAGAATAGAATAGAATAGAATAGAATAGAGTGGAATAGAATATTCTAGAATAGAATGGAATGGAATGGGATGGAATGGAGTAGAACATTCTAGAAGAGAATAGAATGGAAAGTAAAGGAAGGTAGTAGAATATTCTAGAATAGAATAGAATGGAGTAGAATATTCTAGAATAGAATAGAATGGAGTAGAATATTCTAGAATAGAATAGAATGGAGTAGAAAGGAGTAGAATATTCTAGAATAGAATAGAATAGAATGGAGTAGAATAAACTAGAATAGAATGGAATAGAACGGAGTAGAATTTTCTACAATAGAATACAATGGAGAAGAATGGACTAGAATATTCTAGAAAAGAATAGAATGGAGTAAAAATTCTAGAATAGAATGGAGTAGAATATTCTAGAATAGAGTATAATGGAGCAGAATATTCTAGAATAGAATGGAGTAGAATATTCCAGAATATAATGGAATAGAATCCAATAGGAGTAGAATATTCTAGAATAGAATAGAATGGAGTAGAATGGAGTAGAATATTCTAGAATAGAATTTAATAGAATGCAATGGAGTAGAATAATCTGGAATAGAATGGAGTAGAATATTCTAGAATAGAAGAGATGGAGTAGAATGGAGTAGAATATTCTAGAATAGAATGGAGTAGAATAATCTAGAATAGAATTGAATAGTATGGAGTAGAATATTCCAGAATAGAATAGAATGGAGTAGAATATTCTAGAATAGAAGAGAATAGAATAGAATGGAGTAGAATAATCTAGAATAGATTGGAATATAATGGAGTAGAATATTGTAGAATAGAGTATAATGGAGTAGAATATTCTAGAAAAGAAAGGAGTAGAATATTCAAGAATAGAACGGAATAGAATACAATAGGAGTAGAATATTGTAGAATAGAATAGAATGGAGTGGAATAATCTAGAATAGAATTGAATAGAATGGAGTAGAATATTCTAGAATAGAATAGAATGGAGTAAAATGGAGTAGAATGGAGTAGAATAATCTAGAATAGAATAGAATAGAATGGAATGGAGTAGAATAATCTAGAATAGAATAGAATAGAATAGAATAGAATGGAGTAGAATATTCTAGAATTGAATGGAATAGAATGGAGTAGAATATTTCAGAATATTCCAGAATAGAATGGAATAGAATACAATGGAATGGAGTAGAATAGAATAGAATGGAATAGAATATTCTAGAAAAGAATAGAATGGAGTAGAATATTCTAGAATAGAATAGAATAGAATGGAGTAGAGTATTCTAGAATAGAATAGAATAGAATAGAACAGGAGTAGAATATTCTAGAATACAATAGAATGCAGTAGAATATTCTAGAATAGAATAGAATAGAATGGAATCGAATAGAGTAGAAAATTCGAGAACAGAATGGATTAGAGTAGAATATTCTAGAAAAGAATAGAGTGGAGTAGAATATTCTAGAATAGAATGGAATGGAATGGAGTGGAATATTCTAGAAGAGAATAGAATGGAATGTAAAGGAACGTAGTAGAATAGAATGGATTAGAATGGAGTAGAATATTCTAGAATAGAAGAGAATAGAATAGAATGGAGTAGAATAATCTAGAATAGATTGGAATACAATGGAGTAGAATATTCTAGAATAGAGTATAATGGAGTAGAATATTCTAGAAAAGAAAGGAGTAGTATATTCAAGAATAGAACGGAATAGAATACAATAGGAGTAGAATATTGTAGAATAGAATAGAATGGAGTGGAAAAATCTAGAATAGAATTGAATCGAATCGAGTAGAATATTCTAGAATAGAATAAAATGGAGTAGAATATTCTAGAATAGAATAGAATGGAGTAGAAAGGAGTAAAATATTCTAGAATAGAATGGAAAAGAATGGAGTAGAATAAACTAGAATAGAATGGAATAGAATGGAGTAGAATATTCTAGAATAGAATACAATGGAAAAGAATGGAGTAGAATATTCTAGAATAGAATAGAATGGAGTAACAAAATCTAGAATAGAATGGAGTAGAATATTCTAGAATAGAGTATCATGGAGTAGAATATTCTAGAATCAAATGGAGTAGAATATTCCAGAATATAATGGAATAGAATCCAATAGGAGTAGAATATTCTAGAATAGAATTGAATGGAGTAGAATATTCTATAATAGAATAGAATAGAAGGCAATGGAGTAGAATAATCTATAATAGAATGGAGTAGAATATTCAAGAATAGAATAGAATGGAGTAGAATGGAGTAGAATATTCTAAAATAGAATGCAGTATAATAATTTTAATAGAATTGAATAGAATGGAGTAGAATATTCTAGAATAGAATAGAATGGATTAGAATGGAGTAGAATATACTAAATGAAAGAGAATAGAATAGAATGGAGTAGAATAATCTAGCATAGATTGGAATATAATGGAGTAGAATATTCTAGAATAGAGTATAATGGAGTAGAATATTCTAGAAAAGAAAGGAGTAGAATATTCAAGAATAGAACGGAATAGAATACAATAGGAGTAGAATATTGTAGAATAGAATAGAATGGAGTTGAATAATCTAGAATAGAATTGAATAGAATGGAGTAGAATATTCTAGAATAGAATAGAATGGAGTAGAATGGAGTAGAATGGAGGAGAATAATCTAGAATAGAATAGAATGGAATGGAGTAGAATAATCTAGAATAGAATGGAATAGAATAGAATAGAATGGAATGGAGTAGAATATTCTAGAATTGAATGGAATAGAATGGAGTAGACTATTTCAGAATATTCCACAATAGAATGGAATAGAATAGAATAGAATGGAGTAGAATAGAATAGAATGGAATAGAATATTCTAGAATAGAATAGAATGGAGTAGAATATTCTAGAATAGAATAGAATAGAATGGAGTAGAGTAATCTAGAATAGAATAGAATAGAACAGGAGTAGAATATTCTAGAATGCAATAGAATGCAGTAGAATATTCTAGAATAGAATAGAATAGAATGGAATCGAATGGAGTAGAATATTCGAGAACAGAGTGGATTAGAGTAGAATATTCTAGAAAAGAATAGAGTGGAGTAGAATAATCTAGAATAGAATGGAATAGAATGGAGTAGAACAGTCTAGAAGAGAATAGAATGGAATGTAAAGGAACGTAGTAGAATATTCTAGAATAGAACAGATTGGAGTAGAATATTCTAGAAGAGAATAGAATAGAATGGAGTAGAATAATCGAGAATAGAATGGAATATAATGGAGTAGAACATTCTACAATAGAGTAGAATGGAGTATAATATTCTACAAAAGAATAGAAGAGAATGGAGTAGAACATTATGGAGTTGAATGGAATAGAATGGAGTAGGATATTCTAGAATAGAATGGAAAAGAATACAATGGAGTTGAATATTCTATTCTAGAATAGAATAGAAGAGTAGAATATTCTAGAATAGAATAGAATAGAATGGAGTAGAGTATTCTAGAATAGAATAGAATAGAATAGAATAGGAGTAGAATATTCTAGAATAGAATAGAATGCAGTAGAATATTCTAGAATATTCTAGAATAGAATAGAATGGAATCGAATGGAGTAGAATAATCGAGAATAGAGTGGATTAGAGTAGAATATTCTAGAATACAATAGATTGGAGTAGAATATTCTAGAATAGAATGGAATGGAATGGAGTAGAACATTCTCGAAGAGAATAGAATGGAATGTAAAGGAATCTAGTAGAATATTCTAAATAGAATAGAATGGAGTAGAATATTCTAGAATAGAATATAATGGAGTAGAAGGGAGTAGAATATTCTAGAATAGAATAGAATAGAATGGAGTAGAATAATCTAGAATAGAATGGAGTAGAATAATCTAGAATAGAGTGGAATACGATGGAGTAGAATATTCTAGAATAGAATAGAATATAGTAGAATGGAGTATAATATTCTAGAATAGAAGAGAATAGAATAGAATGGAGTAGAATAATCTAGAATAGAATGGAATAGAATGGAGTAGAATATTATAGAATAGAATAGAATGGAGTAGAATGGAGAATAATATTCTAGAATAGAAGAGAATAGAATAGAATGGAGTAGAATAATCTAGAATAGAATGGAATAGAATGGAGTAGAATAATCTAGAATAGAATAGAATGGAGTAGAATATTCTAGAATTGAAGAGAATAGAATAGAATGGAGTAGAATAATCTAGAATAGAATGGAATATAATTGAGTAGAATATTCTAGAATAGAGTATAATGGAGTAGAATATTCTAGAAAAGAATGGAGTAGAATATTCAAGAATAGAATGGAATAGAATACAATAGTAGTAGAATATTCTAGAATAGAATGGAATGGAGTAGAATAATCTAGAATAGAATTGAGTAGAACGGAGTAGAATATTATAGAATAGAATAGAATGGAGTAGAATAGAGTAGAATATTCTAGAATAGAATAGAATAGAATGGAATGGAGTAGAATAATCGGGAATAGAATGGAATAGAATGGAGTAGAATATTCTAGAATAGAATAGAATGGAGTAGAATGGGGTAGAATATTCTAGAATAGAATAGAATGGAGTAGAATATTCTAGAATAGAATAGAATGGAGTAGAATATTCTAGAATAGAATAGAATGGAGGAGAATGGAGTAGAATATTCTAGAATAGAAGAGAATAGAATGGAATGGAGTAGAATAATCTAGAATAGAATGGAATAGAATATTCTAGAATAGAATAGAATGGGGTAGAATATTCTAGAATAGAATAGAATAGAATGGAGTAGAAAATTTTAGAGTGGAATGGAATAGAATGGAGTAGAATATTCTAAAATAGAATTAAATAGAATAGAATGGAGTAGAATATTCTAGAATGGAATTGAATTGAATGGAATAGAAGAGAATGGAATAGAATATTCTAGAATAGAATAGAATGGAGTAAAATATTCTAGTATAGAATAGAATGGAGTAGAACATTCTAGAATAGAATAGAATGGAGTAGAACATTCTAGAATAGAATAGAATGGAGTAGAATGGAGAATAACATTCTAAAAAGGAATAGAATAGAATAGTATAGAAGAGAATAGAGTAGAACATAATAGAATGGAATGGAATAGAATGGAGTAGTGTATTCAGGAATAGAGTGGAATGGAATAGAATGGAGTAGAATATTCAAGGATAGAATAGAATAGAATGGAGTAGAATATTTTAGAATGGAATAGAATAGGAGTAAAATATTCTAGAATCGAATGTAATGGAATGGAATGGAATGGAGTGGAATATATGGAATAGAATAGAATGGAGTAGAATATTCTACAATAGAATAGAATGGAGTAGAATAGAGTAGAATAGGAGTAGAATATTCTAGAATAGAATGGAATGGAATTGAGTAGGATACTCTAGAATAGAAGAGAATCAAATAGAATAGAAGAGAATAGAATGGAATGGAGTTGAATATTCAGGAATCGAATCGAATAGAGTAGAAAGATGTAGAATATTATAGAATAAAATGGAATCAAATCGAATCGAATAGAAACGAATCGAATCCAATAGAATAGGATAGGAAAGAGGAAAATGGACTAGAATATTCGAGAATAGAGTAGAATAGAATGGAGTAGAATATTCCAGGATATTGTAGAATAGAATGGAATAGAATGGAATAGAATGGAGTAGAATATTCTAGAAGAGATTAGAATGGAGTAGAATATTCTAGAATAGAATGGAATAGAATGGAGTAGAATATTCTAGAATAGAATAGAATAGAATGGAATGGAGTAGAATAATCTAGAATAGAATAGAATAGAATAGAATAGAATGGAGTAGAATATTCTAGAATTGAATGGAATAAAATGGAGTAGAATATTTCAGAATATTCCAGAATAGAATGGAATAGAATACAATGGAATGGAGTAGAATAGAATAGAATGGAATAGAATATTCTAGAAAAGAATAGAATGGAGTAGAATATTCTAGAATAGAATAGAATAGAATGGAGTAGAGTATTCTAGAATAGAATAGAATAGAATAGAACAGGAGTAGAATATTCTAGAATACAATAGAATGCAGTAGAATATTCTAGAATAGAATAGAATAGAATGGAATCGAATAGAGTAGAAAATTCGAGAACAGAATGGATTAGAGTAGAATATTCTAGAAAAGAATAGAGTGGAGTAGAATATTCTAGAATAGAATGGAATGGAATGGAGTGGAATATTCTAGAAGAGAATAGAATGGAATGTAAAGGAACGTAGTAGAATAGAATGGATTAGAATGGAGTAGAATATTCTAGAATAGAAGAGAATAGAATAGAATGGAGTAGAATAATCTAGAATAGATTGGAATACAATGGAGTAGAATATTCTAGAATAGAGTATAATGGAGTAGAATATTCTAGAAAAGAAAGGAGTAGTATATTCAAGAATAGAACGGAATAGAATACAATAGGAGTAGAATATTGTAGAATAGAATAGAATGGAGTGGAAAAATCTAGAATAGAATTGAATCGAATCGAGTAGAATATTCTAGAATAGAATAAAATGGAGTAGAATATTCTAGAATAGAATAGAATGGAGTAGAAAGGAGTAAAATATTCTAGAATAGAATGGAAAAGAATGGAGTAGAATAAACTAGAATAGAATGGAATAGAATGGAGTAGAATATTCTAGAATAGAATACAATGGAAAAGAATGGAGTAGAATATTCTAGAATAGAATAGAATGGAGTAACAAAATCTAGAATAGAATGGAGTAGAATATTCTAGAATAGAGTATCATGGAGTAGAATATTCTAGAATCAAATGGAGTAGAATATTCCAGAATATAATGGAATAGAATCCAATAGGAGTAGAATATTCTAGAATAGAATTGAATGGAGTAGAATATTCTATAATAGAATAGAATAGAAGGCAATGGAGTAGAATAATCTATAATAGAATGGAGTAGAATATTCAAGAATAGAATAGAATGGAGTAGAATGGAGTAGAATATTCTAGAATAGAATGCAGTATAATAATTTTAATAGAATTGAATAGAATGGAGTAGAATATTCTAGAATAGAATAGAATGGATTAGAATGGAGTAGAATATACTAAATGAAAGAGAATAGAATAGAATGGAGTAGAATAATCTAGCATAGATTGGAATATAATGGAGTAGAATATTCTAGAATAGAGTATAATGGAGTAGAATATTCTAGAAAAGAAAGGAGTAGAATATTCAAGAATAGAACGGAATAGAATACAATAGGAGTAGAATATTGTAGAATAGAATAGAATGGAGTTGAATAATCTAGAATAGAATTGAATAGAATGGAGTAGAATATTCTAGAATAGAATAGAATGGAGTAGAATGGAGTAGAATGGAGGAGAATAATCTAGAATAGAATAGAATGGAATGGAGTAGAATAATCTAGAATAGAATGGAATAGAATAGAATAGAATGGAATGGAGTAGAATATTCTAGAATTGAATGGAATAGAATGGAGTAGACTATTTCAGAATATTCCACAATAGAATGGAATAGAATAGAATAGAATGGAGTAGAATAGAATAGAATGGAATAGAATATTCTAGAATAGAATAGAATGGAGTAGAATATTCTAGAATAGAATAGAATAGAATGGAGTAGAGTAATCTAGAATAGAATAGAATAGAACAGGAGTAGAATATTCTAGAATGCAATAGAATGCAGTAGAATATTCTAGAATAGAATAGAATAGAATGGAATCGAATGGAGTAGAATATTCGAGAACAGAGTGGATTAGAGTAGAATATTCTAGAAAAGAATAGAGTGGAGTAGAATAATCTAGAATAGAATGGAATAGAATGGAGTAGAACAGTCTAGAAGAGAATAGAATGGAATGTAAAGGAACGTAGTAGAATATTCTAGAATAGAACAGATTGGAGTAGAATATTCTAGAAGAGAATAGAATAGAATGGAGTAGAATAATCGAGAATAGAATGGAATATAATGGAGTAGAACATTCTACAATAGAGTAGAATGGAGTATAATATTCTACAAAAGAATAGAAGAGAATGGAGTAGAACATTATGGAGTTGAATGGAATAGAATGGAGTAGGATATTCTAGAATAGAATGGAAAAGAATACAATGGAGTTGAATATTCTATTCTAGAATAGAATAGAAGAGTAGAATATTCTAGAATAGAATAGAATAGAATGGAGTAGAGTATTCTAGAATAGAATAGAATAGAATAGAATAGGAGTAGAATATTCTAGAATAGAATAGAATGCAGTAGAATATTCTAGAATATTCTAGAATAGAATAGAATGGAATCGAATGGAGTAGAATAATCGAGAATAGAGTGGATTAGAGTAGAATATTCTAGAATACAATAGATTGGAGTAGAATATTCTAGAATAGAATGGAATGGAATGGAGTAGAACATTCTCGAAGAGAATAGAATGGAATGTAAAGGAATCTAGTAGAATATTCTAAATAGAATAGAATGGAGTAGAATATTCTAGAATAGAATATAATGGAGTAGAAGGGAGTAGAATATTCTAGAATAGAATAGAATAGAATGGAGTAGAATAATCTAGAATAGAATGGAGTAGAATAATCTAGAATAGAGTGGAATACGATGGAGTAGAATATTCTAGAATAGAATAGAATATAGTAGAATGGAGTATAATATTCTAGAATAGAAGAGAATAGAATAGAATGGAGTAGAATAATCTAGAATAGAATGGAATAGAATGGAGTAGAATATTATAGAATAGAATAGAATGGAGTAGAATGGAGAATAATATTCTAGAATAGAAGAGAATAGAATAGAATGGAGTAGAATAATCTAGAATAGAATGGAATAGAATGGAGTAGAATAATCTAGAATAGAATAGAATGGAGTAGAATATTCTAGAATTGAAGAGAATAGAATAGAATGGAGTAGAATAATCTAGAATAGAATGGAATATAATTGAGTAGAATATTCTAGAATAGAGTATAATGGAGTAGAATATTCTAGAAAAGAATGGAGTAGAATATTCAAGAATAGAATGGAATAGAATACAATAGTAGTAGAATATTCTAGAATAGAATGGAATGGAGTAGAATAATCTAGAATAGAATTGAGTAGAACGGAGTAGAATATTATAGAATAGAATAGAATGGAGTAGAATAGAGTAGAATATTCTAGAATAGAATAGAATAGAATGGAATGGAGTAGAATAATCGGGAATAGAATGGAATAGAATGGAGTAGAATATTCTAGAATAGAATAGAATGGAGTAGAATGGGGTAGAATATTCTAGAATAGAATAGAATGGAGTAGAATATTCTAGAATAGAATAGAATGGAGTAGAATATTCTAGAATAGAATAGAATGGAGGAGAATGGAGTAGAATATTCTAGAATAGAAGAGAATAGAATGGAATGGAGTAGAATAATCTAGAATAGAATGGAATAGAATATTCTAGAATAGAATAGAATGGGGTAGAATATTCTAGAATAGAATAGAATAGAATGGAGTAGAAAATTTTAGAGTGGAATGGAATAGAATGGAGTAGAATATTCTAAAATAGAATTAAATAGAATAGAATGGAGTAGAATATTCTAGAATGGAATTGAATTGAATGGAATAGAAGAGAATGGAATAGAATATTCTAGAATAGAATAGAATGGAGTAAAATATTCTAGTATAGAATAGAATGGAGTAGAACATTCTAGAATAGAATAGAATGGAGTAGAACATTCTAGAATAGAATAGAATGGAGTAGAATGGAGAATAACATTCTAAAAAGGAATAGAATAGAATAGTATAGAAGAGAATAGAGTAGAACATAATAGAATGGAATGGAATAGAATGGAGTAGTGTATTCAGGAATAGAGTGGAATGGAATAGAATGGAGTAGAATATTCAAGGATAGAATAGAATAGAATGGAGTAGAATATTTTAGAATGGAATAGAATAGGAGTAAAATATTCTAGAATCGAATGTAATGGAATGGAATGGAATGGAGTGGAATATATGGAATAGAATAGAATGGAGTAGAATATTCTACAATAGAATAGAATGGAGTAGAATAGAGTAGAATAGGAGTAGAATATTCTAGAATAGAATGGAATGGAATTGAGTAGGATACTCTAGAATAGAAGAGAATCAAATAGAATAGAAGAGAATAGAATGGAATGGAGTTGAATATTCAGGAATCGAATCGAATAGAGTAGAAAGATGTAGAATATTATAGAATAAAATGGAATCAAATCGAATCGAATAGAAACGAATCGAATCCAATAGAATAGGATAGGAAAGAGGAAAATGGACTAGAATATTCGAGAATAGAGTAGAATAGAATGGAGTAGAATATTCCAGGATATTGTAGAATAGAATGGAATAGAATGGAATAGAATGGAGTAGAATATTCTAGAAGAGATTAGAATGGAGTAGAATATTCTAGAATAGAATGGAATAGAATGGAGTAGAATATTCTAGAATAGAATAGAATAGAATGGAATGGAGTAGAATAATCTAGAATAGAATAGAATAGAATAGAATAGAATGGAGTAGAATATTCTAGAATTGAATGGAATAGAATGGAGTAGAATATTTCAGAATATTCCAGAATAGAATGGAATAGAATACAATGGAATGGAGTAGAATAGAATAGAATGGAATAGAATATTCTAGAAAAGAATAGAATGGAGTAGAATATTCTAGAATAGAATAGAATAGAATGGAGTAGAGTATTCTAGAATAGAATAGAATAGAATAGAACAGGAGTAGAATATTCTAGAATACAATAGAATGCAGTAGAATATTCTAGAATAGAATAGAATAGAATGGAATCGAATAGAGTAGAAAATTCGAGAACAGAATGGATTAGAGTAGAATATTCTAGAAAAGAATAGAGTGGAGTAGAATATTCTAGAATAGAATGGAATGGAATGGAGTGGAATATTCTAGAAGAGAATAGAATGGAATGTAAAGGAACGTAGTAGAATAGAATGGATTAGAATGGAGTAGAATATTCTAGAATAGAAGAGAATAGAATAGAATGGAGTAGAATAATCTAGAATAGATTGGAATACAATGGAGTAGAATATTCTAGAATAGAGTATAATGGAGTAGAATATTCTAGAAAAGAAAGGAGTAGTATATTCAAGAATAGAACGGAATAGAATACAATAGGAGTAGAATATTGTAGAATAGAATAGAATGGAGTGGAAAAATCTAGAATAGAATTGAATCGAATCGAGTAGAATATTCTAGAATAGAATAAAATGGAGTAGAATATTCTAGAATAGAATAGAATGGAGTAGAAAGGAGTAAAATATTCTAGAATAGAATGGAAAAGAATGGAGTAGAATAAACTAGAATAGAATGGAATAGAATGGAGTAGAATATTCTAGAATAGAATACAATGGAAAAGAATGGAGTAGAATATTCTAGAATAGAATAGAATGGAGTAACAAAATCTAGAATAGAATGGAGTAGAATATTCTAGAATAGAGTATCATGGAGTAGAATATTCTAGAATCAAATGGAGTAGAATATTCCAGAATATAATGGAATAGAATCCAATAGGAGTAGAATATTCTAGAATAGAATTGAATGGAGTAGAATATTCTATAATAGAATAGAATAGAAGGCAATGGAGTAGAATAATCTATAATAGAATGGAGTAGAATATTCAAGAATAGAATAGAATGGAGTAGAATGGAGTAGAATATTCTAGAATAGAATGCAGTATAATAATTTTAATAGAATTGAATAGAATGGAGTAGAATATTCTAGAATAGAATAGAATGGATTAGAATGGAGTAGAATATACTAAATGAAAGAGAATAGAATAGAATGGAGTAGAATAATCTAGCATAGATTGGAATATAATGGAGTAGAATATTCTAGAATAGAGTATAATGGAGTAGAATATTCTAGAAAAGAAAGGAGTAGAATATTCAAGAATAGAACGGAATAGAATACAATAGGAGTAGAATATTGTAGAATAGAATAGAATGGAGTTGAATAATCTAGAATAGAATTGAATAGAATGGAGTAGAATATTCTAGAATAGAATAGAATGGAGTAGAATGGAGTAGAATGGAGGAGAATAATCTAGAATAGAATAGAATGGAATGGAGTAGAATAATCTAGAATAGAATGGAATAGAATAGAATAGAATGGAATGGAGTAGAATATTCTAGAATTGAATGGAATAGAATGGAGTAGACTATTTCAGAATATTCCACAATAGAATGGAATAGAATAGAATAGAATGGAGTAGAATAGAATAGAATGGAATAGAATATTCTAGAATAGAATAGAATGGAGTAGAATATTCTAGAATAGAATAGAATAGAATGGAGTAGAGTAATCTAGAATAGAATAGAATAGAACAGGAGTAGAATATTCTAGAATGCAATAGAATGCAGTAGAATATTCTAGAATAGAATAGAATAGAATGGAATCGAATGGAGTAGAATATTCGAGAACAGAGTGGATTAGAGTAGAATATTCTAGAAAAGAATAGAGTGGAGTAGAATAATCTAGAATAGAATGGAATAGAATGGAGTAGAACAGTCTAGAAGAGAATAGAATGGAATGTAAAGGAACGTAGTAGAATATTCTAGAATAGAACAGATTGGAGTAGAATATTCTAGAAGAGAATAGAATAGAATGGAGTAGAATAATCGAGAATAGAATGGAATATAATGGAGTAGAACATTCTACAATAGAGTAGAATGGAGTATAATATTCTACAAAAGAATAGAAGAGAATGGAGTAGAACATTATGGAGTTGAATGGAATAGAATGGAGTAGGATATTCTAGAATAGAATGGAAAAGAATACAATGGAGTAGAATATTCTATTCTAGAATAGAATAGAAGAGTAGAATATTCTAGAATAGAATAGAATAGAATGGAGTAGAGTATTCTAGAATAGAATAGAATAGAATAGAATAGGAGTAGAATATTCTAGAATAGAATAGAATGCAGTAGAATATTCTAGAATATTCTAGAATAGAATAGAATGGAATCGAATGGAGTAGAATAATCGAGAATAGAGTGGATTAGAGTAGAATATTCTAGAATACAATAGATTGGAGTAGAATATTCTAGAATAGAATGGAATGGAATGGAGTAGAACATTCTCGAAGAGAATAGAATGGAATGTAAAGGAATCTAGTAGAATATTCTAAATAGAATAGAATGGAGTAGAATATTCTAGAATAGAATATAATGGAGTAGAAGGGAGTAGAATATTCTAGAATAGAATAGAATAGAATGGAGTAGAATAATCTAGAATAGAATGGAATAGAATGGAGTAGAATAATCTAGAATAGAGTGGAATACGATGGAGTAGAATATTCTAGAATAGAATAGAATATAGTAGAATGGAGTATAATATTCTAGAATAGAAGAGAATAGAATAGAATGGAGTAGAATAATCTAGAATAGAATGGAATAGAATGGAGTAGAATATTATAGAATAGAATAGAATGGAGTAGAATGGAGAATAATATTCTAGAATAGAAGAGAATAGAATAGAATGGAGTAGAATAATCTAGAATAGAATGGAATAGAATGGAATAGAATAATCTAGAATAGAATAGAATGGAGTAGAATATTCTAGAATAGAAGAGAATAGAATAGAATGGAGTAGAATAATCTAGAATAGAATGGAATATAATTGAGTAGAATATTCTAGAATAGAGTATAATGGAGTAGAATATTCTAGAAAAGAATGGAGTAGAATATTCAAGAATAGAATGGAATAGAATACAATAGTAGTAGAATATTCTAGAATAGAATGGAATGGAGTAGAATAATCTAGAATAGAATTGAGTAGAACGGAGTAGAATATTATAGAATAGAATAGAATGGAGTAGAATAGAGTAGAATATTCTAGAATAGAATAGAATAGAATGGAATGGAGTAGAATAATCGGGAATACAATGGAATAGAATGGAGTAGAATATTCTAGAATAGAATAGAATGGAGTAGAATGGGGTAGAATATTCTAGAATAGAATAGAATGGAGTAGAATATTCTAGAATAGAATAGAATGGAGTAGAATATTCTAGAATAGAATAGAATGGAGGAGAATGGAGTAGAATATTCTAGAATAGAAGAGAATAGAATGGAATGGAGTAGAATAATCTAGAATAGAATGGAATAGAATATTCTAGAATAGAATAGAATGGGGTAGAATATTCTAGAATAGAATAGAATAGAATGGAGTAGAAAATTTTAGAGTGGAATGGAATAGAATGGAGTAGAATATTCTAAAATAGAATTAAATAGAATAGAATGGAGTAGAATATTCTAGAATGGAATTGAATTGAATGGAATAGAAGAGAATGGAATAGAATATTCTAGAATAGAATAGAATGGAGTAAAATATTCTAGTATAGAATAGAATGGAGTAGAACATTCTAGAATAGAATAGAATGGAGTAGAACATTCTAGAATAGAATAGAATGGAGTAGAATGGAGAATAACATTCTAAAAAGGAATAGAATAGAATAGTATAGAAGAGAATAGAGTAGAACATAATAGAATGGAATGGAATAGAATGGAGTAGTGTATTCAGGAATAGAGTGGAATGGAATAGAATGGAGTAGAATATTCAAGGATAGAATAGAATAGAATGGAGTAGAATATTTTAGAATGGAATAGAATAGGAGTAAAATATTCTAGAATCGAATGTAATGGAATGGAATGGAATGGAGTGGAATATATGGAATAGAATAGAATGGAGTAGAATATTCTACAATAGAATAGAATGGAGTAGAATAGAGTAGAATAGGAGTAGAATATTCTAGAAGAGAATGGAATGGAATTGAGTAGGATACTCTAGAATAGAAGAGAATCAAATAGAATAGAAGAGAATAGAATGGAATGGAGTTGAATATTCAGGAATCGAATCGAATAGAGTAGAAAGACGTAGAATATTCTAGAATAAAATGGAATCAAATCGAATCGAATAGAAACGAATCGAATCCAATAGAATAGGATAGGAAAGAGGAAAATGGAGGAGAATATTCGAGAATAGAGTAGAATAGAATGGAGTAGAATATTCCAGGATATTGTAGAATAGAATGGAATAGAATGGAATAGAATGGAGTAGAATATTCTAGAAGAGATTAGAATGGAGTAGAATATTCTAGAATAGAATGGAATAGAATGGAGTAGAATATTCTAGAATAGAATAGAATAGAATGGAATGGAGTAGAATAATCTAGAATAGAATAGAATAGAATAGAATAGAATGGAGTAGAATATTCTAGAATTGAATGGAATAGAATGGAGTAGAATATTTCAGAATATTCCAGAATAGAATGGAATAGAATACAATGGAATGGAGTAGAATAGAATAGAATGGAATAGAATATTCTAGAAAAGAATAGAATGGAGTAGAATATTCTAGAATAGAATAGAATAGAATGGAGTAGAGTATTCTAGAATAGAATAGAATAGAATAGAACAGGAGTAGAATATTCTAGAATACAATAGAATGCAGTAGAATATTCTAGAATAGAATAGAATAGAATGGAATCGAATAGAGTAGAAAATTCGAGAACAGAATGGATTAGAGTAGAATATTCTAGAAAAGAATAGAGTGGAGTAGAATATTCTAGAATAGAATGGAATGGAATGGAGTGGAATATTCTAGAAGAGAATAGAATGGAATGTAAAGGAACGTAGTAGAATAGAATGGATTAGAATGGAGTAGAATATTCTAGAATAGAAGAGAATAGAATAGAATGGAGTAGAATAATCTAGAATAGATTGGAATACAATGGAGTAGAATATTCTAGAATAGAGTATAATGGAGTAGAATATTCTAGAAAAGAAAGGAGTAGTATATTCAAGAATAGAACGGAATAGAATACAATAGGAGTAGAATATTGTAGAATAGAATAGAATGGAGTGGAAAAATCTAGAATAGAATTGAATCGAATCGAGTAGAATATTCTAGAATAGAATAAAATGGAGTAGAATATTCTAGAATAGAATAGAATGGAGTAGAAAGGAGTAAAATATTCTAGAATAGAATGGAAAAGAATGGAGTAGAATAAACTAGAATAGAATGGAATAGAATGGAGTAGAATATTCTAGAATAGAATACAATGGAAAAGAATGGAGTAGAATATTCTAGAATAGAATAGAATGGAGTAACAAAATCTAGAATAGAATGGAGTAGAATATTCTAGAATAGAGTATCATGGAGTAGAATATTCTAGAATCAAATGGAGTAGAATATTCCAGAATATAATGGAATAGAATCCAATAGGAGTAGAATATTCTAGAATAGAATTGAATGGAGTAGAATATTCTATAATAGAATAGAATAGAAGGCAATGGAGTAGAATAATCTATAATAGAATGGAGTAGAATATTCAAGAATAGAATAGAATGGAGTAGAATGGAGTAGAATATTCTAAAATAGATTGCAGTATAATAATTTTAATAGAATTGAATAGAATGGAGTAGAATATTCTAGAATAGAATAGAATGGATTAGAATGGAGTAGAATATACTAAATGAAAGAGAATAGAATAGAATGGAGTAGAATAATCTAGCATAGATTGGAATATAATGGAGTAGAATATTCTAGAATAGAGTATAATGGAGTAGAATATTCTAGAAAAGAAAGGAGTAGAATATTCAAGAATAGAACGGAATAGAATACAATAGGAGTAGAATATTGTAGAATAGAATAGAATGGAGTTGAATAATCTAGAATAGAATTGAATAGAATGGAGTAGAATATTCTAGAATAGAATAGAATGGAGTAGAATGGAGTAGAATGGAGGAGAATAATCTAGAATAGAATAGAATGGAATGGAGTAGAATAATCTAGAATAGAATGGAATAGAATAGAATAGAATGGAATGGAGTAGAATATTCTAGAATTGAATGGAATAGAATGGAGTAGACTATTTCAGAATATTCCACAATAGAATGGAATAGAATAGAATAGAATGGAGTAGAATAGAATAGAATGGAATAGAATATTCTAGAATAGAATAGAATGGAGTAGAATATTCTAGAATAGAATAGAATAGAATGGAGTAGAGTAATCTAGAATAGAATAGAATAGAACAGGAGTAGAATATTCTAGAATGCAATAGAATGCAGTAGAATATTCTAGAATAGAATAGAATAGAATGGAATCGAATGGAGTAGAATATTCGAGAACAGAGTGGATTAGAGTAGAATATTCTAGAAAAGAATAGAGTGGAGTAGAATAATCTAGAATAGAATGGAGTAGAACAGTCTAGAAGAGAATAGAATGGAATGTAAAGGAACGTAGTAGAATATTCTAGAATAGAACAGATTGGAGTAGAATATTCTAGAAGAGAATAGAATAGAATGGAGTAGAATAATCGAGAATAGAATGGAATATAATGGAGTAGAACATTCTACAATAGAGTAGAATGGAGTATAATATTCTACAAAAGAATAGAAGAGAATGGAGTAGAACATTATGGAGTTGAATGGAATAGAATGGAGTAGGATATTCTAGAATAGAATGGAAAAGAATACAATGGAGTAGAATATTCTATTCTAGAATAGAATAGAAGAGTAGAATATTCTAGAATAGAATAGAATAGAATGGAGTAGAGTATTCTAGAATAGAATAGAATAGAATAGGAGTAGAATATTCTAGAATAGAATAGAATGCAGTAGAATATTCTAGAATATTCTAGAATAGAATAGAATGGAATCGAATGGAGTAGAATAATCGAGAATAGAGTGGATTAGAGTAGAATATTCTAGAATACAATAGATTGGAGTAGAATATTCTAGAATAGAATGGAATGGAATGGAGTAGAACATTCTCGAAGAGAATAGTATGGAATGTAAAGGAATCTAGTAGAATATTCTAAATAGAATAGAATGGAGTAGAATATTCTAGAATAGAATATAATGGAGTAGAAGGGAGTAGAATATTCTAGAATAGAATAGAATAGAATGGAGTAGAATAATCTAGAATAGAATGGAATAGAATGGAGTAGAATAATCTAGAATAGAGTGGAATACGATGGAGTAGAATATTCTAGAATAGAATAGAATATAGTAGAATGGAGTATAATATTCTAGAATAGAAGAGAATAGAATAGAATGGAGTAGAATAATCTAAAATAGAATGGAATAGAATGGAGTAGAATATTATAGAATAGAATAGAATGGAGTAGAATGGAGAATAATATTCTAGAATAGAAGAGAATAGAATAGAATGGAGTAGAATAATCTAGAATAGAGTGGAATAGAATGGAGTAGAATAATCTAGAATAGAATAGAATGGAGTAGAATATTCTAGAATAGAAGAGAATAGAATAGAATGGAGTAGAATAATCTAGAATAGAATGGAATATAATTGAGTAGAATATTCTAGAATAGAGTATAATGGAGTAGAATATTCTAGAAAAGAATGGAGTAGAATATTCAAGAATAGAATGGAATAGAATGGAGTAGAGTATTCTAGATTAGAATAGAATAGAATAGAACAGGAGTAGAATATTCTAGAATACAATAGAATGCAGTAGAATATTCTAGAATAGAATAGAATAGAATGGAATCGAATAGAGTAGAAAATTCGAGAACAGAATGGATTAGAGTAGAATATTCTAGAAAAGAATAGAGTGGAGTAGAATATTCTAGAATAGAATGGAATGGAATGGAGTGGAATATTCTAGAAGAGAATAGAATGGAATGTAAAGGAACGTAGTAGAATAGAATGGATTAGAATGGAGTAGAATATTCTAGAATAGAAGAGAATAGAATAGAATGGAGTAGAATAATCTAGAATAGATTGGAATACAATGGAGTAGAATATTCTAGAATAGAGTATAATGGAGTAGAATATTCTAGAAAAGAAAGGAGTAGTATATTCAAGAATAGAACGGAATAGAATACAATAGGAGTAGAATATTGTAGAATAGAATAGAATGGAGTGGAAAAATCTAGAATAGAATTGAATCGAATCGAGTAGAATATTCTAGAATAGAATAAAATGGAGTAGAATATTCTAGAATAGAATAGAATGGAGTAGAA
The DNA here is from genome assembly GCF_023159225.1 of Perognathus longimembris pacificus. Classification (NCBI taxonomy): domain Eukaryota; kingdom Metazoa; phylum Chordata; class Mammalia; order Rodentia; family Heteromyidae; genus Perognathus; species Perognathus longimembris. The sequence goes on along the minus strand of NW_025958970.1, from coordinate 33,803 downwards.
AGGAGTAAAATATTCTAGAATAGAATGGAAAAGAATGGAGTAGAATAAACTAGAATAGAATGGAATAGAATGGAGTAGAATATTCTAGAATAGAATACAATGGAAAAGAATGGAGTAGAATATTCTAGAATAGAATAGAATGGAGTAACAAAATCTAGAATAGAATGGAGTAGAATATTCTAGAATAGAGTATCATGGAGTAGAATATTCTAGAATCAAATGGAGTAGAATATTCCAGAATATAATGGAATAGAATCCAATAGGAGTAGAATATTCTAGAATAGAATTGAATGGAGTAGAATATTCTATAATAGAATAGAATAGAAGGCAATGGAGTAGAATAATCTATAATAGAATGGAGTAGAATATTCAAGAATAGAATAGAATGGAGTAGAATGGAGTAGAATATTCTAGAATAGAATGCAGTATAATAATTTTAATAGAATTGAATAGAATGGAGTAGAATATTCTAGAATAGAATAGAATGGATTAGAATGGAGTAGAATATACTAAATGAAAGAGAATAGAATAGAATGGAGTAGAATAATCTAGCATAGATTGGAATATAATGGAGTAGAATATTCTAGAATAGAGTATAATGGAGTAGAATATTCTAGAAAAGAAAGGAGTAGAATATTCAAGAATAGAACGGAATAGAATACAATAGGAGTAGAATATTGTAGAATAGAATAGAATGGAGTTGAATAATCTAGAATAGAATTGAATAGAATGGAGTAGAATATTCTAGAATAGAATAGAATGGAGTAGAATGGAGTAGAATGGAGGAGAATAATCTAGAATAGAATAGAATGGAATGGAGTAGAATAATCTAGAATAGAATGGAATAGAATAGAATAGAATGGAATGGAGTAGAATATTCTAGAATTGAATGGAATAGAATGGAGTAGACTATTTCAGAATATTCCACAATAGAATGGAATAGAATAGAATAGAATGGAGTAGAATAGAATAGAATGGAATAGAATATTCTAGAATAGAATAGAATGGAGTAGAATATTCTAGAATAGAATAGAATAGAATGGAGTAGAGTAATCTAGAATAGAATAGAATAGAACAGGAGTAGAATATTCTAGAATGCAATAGAATGCAGTAGAATATTCTAGAATAGAATAGAATAGAATGGAATCGAATGGAGTAGAATATTCGAGAACAGAGTAGATTAGAGTAGAATATTCTAGAAAAGAATAGAGTGGAGTAGAATAATCTAGAATAGAATGGAATAGAATGGAGTAGAACAGTCTAGAAGAGAATAGAATGGAATGTAAAGGAACGTAGTAGAATATTCTAGAATAGAACAGATTGGAGTAGAATATTCTAGAAGAGAATAGAATAGAATGGAGTAGAATAATCGAGAATAGAATGGAATATAATGGAGTAGAACATTCTACAATAGAGTAGAATGGAGTATAATATTCTACAAAAGAATAGAAGAGAATGGAGTAGAACATTATGGAGTTGAATGGAATAGAATGGAGTAGGATATTCTAGAATAGAATGGAAAAGAATACAATGGAGTAGAATATTCTATTCTAGAATAGAATAGAAGAGTAGAATATTCTAGAATAGAATAGAATAGAATGGAGTAGAGTATTCTAGAATAGAATAGAATAGAATAGAATAGGAGTAGAATATTCTAGAATAGAATAGAATGCAGTAGAATATTCTAGAATATTCTAGAATAGAATAGAATGGAATCGAATGGAGTAGAATAATCGAGAATAGAGTGGATTAGAGTAGAATATTCTAGAATACAATAGATTGGAGTAGAATATTCTAGAATAGAATGGAATGGAATGGAGTAGAACATTCTCGAAGAGAATAGAATGGAATGTAAAGGAATCTAGTAGAATATTCTAAATAGAATAGAATGGAGTAGAATATTCTAGAATAGAATATAATGGAGTAGAAGGGAGTAGAATATTCTAGAATAGAATAGAATAGAATGGAGTAGAATAATCTAGAATAGAATGGAATAGAATGGAGTAGAATAATCTAGAATAGAGTGGAATACGATGGAGTAGAATATTCTAGAATAGAATAGAATATAGTAGAATGGAGTATAATATTCTAGAATAGAAGAGAATAGAATAGAATGGAGTAGAATAATCTAGAATAGAATGGAATAGAATGGAGTAGAATATTATAGAATAGAATAGAATGGAGTAGAATGGAGAATAATATTCTAGAATAGAAGAGAATAGAATAGAATGGAGTAGAATAATCTAGAATAGAATGGAATAGAATGGAGTAGAATAATCTAGAATAGAATAGAATGGAGTAGAATATTCTAGAATAGAAGAGAATAGAATAGAATGGAGTAGAATAATCTAGAATAGAATGGAATATAATTGAGTAGAATATTCTAGAATAGAGTATAATGGAGTAGAATATTCTAGAAAAGAATGGAGTAGAATATTCAAGAATAGAATGGAATAGAATACAATAGTAGTAGAATATGCTAGAATAGAATGGAATGGAGTAGAATAATCTAGAATAGAATTGAGTAGAACGGAGTAGAATATTATAGAATAGAATAGAATGGAGTAGAATAGAGTAGAATATTCTAGAATAGAATAGAATAGAATGGAATGGAGTAGAATAATCGGGAATAGAATGGAATAGAATGGAGTAGAATATTCTAGAATAGAATAGAATGGAGTAGAATGGGGTAGAATATTCTAGAATAGAATAGAATGGAGTAGAATATTCTAGAATAGAATAGAATGGAGTAGAGTAGTCTAGAATAGAATAGAATAGAATGGAGTAGAATATTCTAGAATAGAATGGAATAGAATGGAATAGAATAGAATGGAGTAGAATATTCTAGAATAGAATAGAATTGAGTAGAATATTCTAGAATAGAATAGAATGGAGTAGAATGGGGTAGAATATTCTAGAAGAGAATAGAATACAATGGAGTAGAATAATCTAGAATAGAATGGAATAGAATGGAGTATAATATTCTAGAATAGAATAGAATGGAGTAGAATGGGGTAGAATATTCTAGAACAGAATGGAGTAGAATATTCAGAATGTTCTAGAATAGAATGGTAAAGATAGGAGCAGAATGGAGTAGAATATTGTAGAATAGAATAGAATGGAGTAGAATATTCCATAACAGAATAGAATGGAATGGAGAAGAATATTCCAGAATAGAATAGAATGTAGAAGAATATTATAGAATAGAATAGAACTGAACAGAACAGAATAGGAGTAGAATATTCTAGAATAGAATGGAATGGAATGGAATGGAGTAGAATATTCTAGAATAGAATAGAATTGAATGGAGTAGAATATTCTAGAATAGAATAGAATAGAATAGGAGTAGAATATTCTTGAAGAGAATGGAATGGAATGGAATGGAATCGAGGAGAATATTATAGAATAGAATGGAATGGAGTAGAATATTCCAGAATAGAAAAGAACGGAATGGAGTAGAATATTCTAGAATAGAATAGAATGGAGTAGAATATTGTAGAATAGAATAATATAGGAGTAGAATATTCTAGAATGGAATGGAATGGAATGGAATGGAGTAGATTATTCAAGAATAGAATAGAATGGAATGGAGTAGAATATTCTAGAATAGAATAGAATGGAGTAGAATATTCTACAAGAGAATAGAATGGAGTAGAATATTCTGGAATAGAATAGAATAGAATGGAGTAGAATATTCTAGAATGGAATGGTATAGAATGGAGTAGAATGTTCCAGAATATTCCAGAACAGAATGGAATAGACTAGAATAGAATGGAGTAGATTATTCTAGATTAGAATAGAATAGAAAAGAATAGAGTAGAATATTCTAGAATAGAGTAGAATGGAGTGGAATATTCTAGAATAGAATAGAATAGAATAGAATGGAGTCGAGTATTCTAGAATGGAATGGAATAGCATGGAATAGAATAGAATGGAGTAGAATATTCTAGAATTGAATGGAATAGAATGGAGTAGAATGTTCCAGAATATTCCAGAATAGAATGGCATAGAATAGAATAGAATGGAGTAGAATATTCTAGAATAGAATAGAATAGAGAAGTATGGAGTAGAATATTCAACAATAGAATAGAATGGAGTGGAATAGTATAGAATAGAATAGAATAGAATGGAGTAGAATATTCTAGAATAGAATAGAATTGAGTAGAATATTCTAGAATAGAATATAATGGAGTAGAATGGGGTAGAATATTCTAGAAGAGAATAGAATAGAATGGAGTAGAATAATCTAGAATAGAATGGAATAGAATGGAGTATAATATTCTAGAGTAGAATAGAATGGAGTAGAATGGGGTAGAATATTCTAGAATAAAATAGAATAGAATGGAGTAGAATATTCTAGAATAGAATGGAATAGAATGGAGTAGAATATTCAGAATGTTCTAGAATAGAATGGTAAAGAATGGAGTAGAATGGAGTAGAATATTGTAGAATAGAATAGAATGGAGTAAAATATTCTTGAATAGAATAGTATGGAGTAGAATTGGATAGAATATTCTAGAATAAAATAGAATAGAATGGAGTAGAACATTCTAGAATAGGATGGAATAGAATGGAGTAGAATATTCAGAATGTTCTAGAATAGAATGGTAAAGACTGGAGTAGAATGGAGTAGAATATTGTAGAATAGAATAGAATGGAGTAGAATATTCCAGAACAGAATAGAATGGAATGGAGTAGAATATTCCAGAATAGAATAGAATGTAGAAGAATTTTATAGAATAGAATATAATTGAATAGAACAGAAATGATTAAAATATTCTAGAATGGAATGGAATGGAATGGAATAGAATATTCTAGAATAGAATAGAATTGAATGGAGTAGAATATTCTAGAATAGAATAGAATAGAATAAGAGTAGAATATTCTAGATGAAAATGGAATGGATTGGAATATAATCGAGTAGAATATTCTAGAATAGAATGGAATGGAGTAGATTATTTCAGAATAGAAAAGAACGGAATGGAGTAGAATATTCTAGGATAGAATAGAATGGAGTAGAATGGAGTAGAATATTCTAGAATAGAATAGAATAGAATAGAATGGAGTAGAATATTCTAGAATGGAATGGAATAGAATAGAATGGAGTAGAATATTCTAGAATAGAATAGAATGGAGTAGAATATTCTAGAATAGAATAGAATGGAGTAGAATGGAGTAGAATATTCTAGAAAAGAATAGAAGAGAATGGAGTAGAATATTCTAGAGTGGAAAGGAATAGAAAGGAGTAGGAAATTCTATAATAGAATGGAAAAGTATACAATGGAGTAGAATATTCTAGAATAGAATGGAATAGAATGGAGTAGAGTGTTCCAGAATATTCTAGAATAGAATGGAATAGAATAGAATGGAGTATAATATTCTAGAATAGAATAGAATGGAGTAGAATATTCTAGAATAGAATGGAATAGAATGGAATGGAGTAGAATATTCTAGAAGAAAAAAGAATGGAATGGAATGGAATGGAATGGAGTAGAATATTCTAGAATAGAAAAGAATGGCGAAGAATATTCTAGAAGAGAATAGAATGGAGTAGAATATTCTGGAATATAATAGAATATAATACAATAGAATTGAGTAGAATATGCTAGAATGGAATGAAATAGAATGGAGTAGAATATTCTAGAATAGATTAGAATACAATAGAATGGAGTAGAATATTCTAGAATAGAATAGACTAGAATGCAATGGAATGGAGTAAAATATTTTGGAATAGAATGGATTGGCGTAGAATATTATAGAATAGAATAAAATGGAGCAGAATATTGTAGGATAGAATAGAATAAAATGGACTGGAATGGAGTAGATTATTCTAGAATACAATAGAATGGAGTAGAATATTCTAGAATAGAAGAGAATGGAGTAGAATTGAGTAGAATAGAATAGAAGAGAAGAGAATGGAGTAGAATATTCTAGAATAGAAAGGATTGGATTAAAATATTCTAGAATAGATTAGAATATAACAGAAAGGAGTAGAATATTCTAGAATAGAATGGAATGGTATGGAATGCAATACAATGGAATGGAATAGAATATTCTAGAATAGAATAGAATGGATTAGAATACTCTAGCATAGAAAGGAATGGAGTAGAATAGAGTGGAATATTATAGAATAGAATAGAATAGAATAGAATAGAATAGAATAGAATAGAATGGAGTAGAATATTCTAGAATGGAATGGAATAGAATGGAGTAGGATATTCTAGAATACAATAGAATAGAATGGAGTCGAATATTCTAGAATGGAATGGAATAGCATGGAGTAGAATAGATTGGAATAGAATATTCGAGAATTGAATGGAATAGAATGGAGTAGAGTGTTCCAGAATATTCTAGAATAGAATGGAATAGAATAGAATGGAGTAGAATATTCTAGAATAGAATAGAATGGAGTAGAATTTTCTGGAATAGAATGGAATAGAATGGAATGGAATGGAATGGAGTAGAATATTCTAGAAGAGAATAGAATGGAATGGAATGGAGTGGAGTAGAATATTCTAGAATAGAATAGAATGGAGAAGAATATTCTAGAAGAGAATAGAATGTAGTAGAATATTCTAGAATAGAATAGAGTAGAATGGAGTAGAATATTCTAGAATAGAATAGAATAGAATAGAATGGAGTAGAATATTCTAGAATGGAATGGAATAGAATGGAATAGAATAGAATGGAGTAGAATATTCTAGAATAGAATAGAATTGAGTAGCAAATTCTAGAATAGAATAGAATGGGGTAGAATATTCTAGAAGAGAATAGAATAGAATGGAGTAGAATAATCTAGAATAGAATGGAATAGAATGGAGTATAATATTCTAGAATAGAATAGAATGGAGTAGAATGGGGTAGAATATTCTAGAATAAAATAGAGAATATCCTACTCCATTCCATTCTATTCTAGAATATTCTACTCCTATGTATTCTATTCTAGAATATTCTACTCCATTCCATTCCACTCTAATCTATTCTGAATATTCTACTCCATTCTATTCTATTCTTGAATATTATACTCCATTCTATTCTCTTCTAGAATATTCTACTCCATTCCATTCCATTCTATTCTATTCTAGAATATTCTACACCATTCTATTCTATTCTGGAATATTCTACTCCAATCTATTGTATTCTAGAATATTATAATGACATCCATTCCATTCTCTTCTATTCTAGAATATTCTACTCCATTCTATTCTATTCTAGAATATTCCACTCCTATTCTATTCTATTCCATTCTATTCAAGAATGTTCTACTCCATTCTATTCTGTTCTATTCTAGAATAATCTACTCCAATCTATTCTATTCTAGAATGTTCTACTCCATTTCATTCCATTCTATTCTATTCTAGAATATTCGACACCATTCTATTCTATTCTATTCTAGAATATTCTACTCCATTCTATTCTATTATGTTTGATTTGATGATATTTGATTCAATTTTATTCAACAATATTCTACTCTATTCGATTCGATTCCACTATATTCTACTCCATTCCATTCTATTCTATTCTATTCTAGAACAGTCCACTCCATTCTATTCTATTCTAGAATATTCTACTCCATTCTATTCTATTCTATTCTATTCTAGAATATTCTACTCAAATCTATTCTATTTTATTCTATTCTAGAAAATTCCACTCCATTCTATTCCCTTCTATTCTATTCTAGAATATCCTACTCCATTCTATTCTATCCTTTTCTATTCTAGAATATTCTACTCCAATCTATTCTATTCTAGAATATTCTACTCCATTCCATTCCATTTTATTCTATTCTAATCTAGAATATTCTACTCCATTCTATTCTAGTATATAATATTCTATTCCATTCTATTCTATTCTATTCCATTCTATTCTAGAATATTCTGGAATATTCTACTCCATTCTATTCCATTCTATTCTAGAATATTCTACTCCATTCTATTATTTTCTATTCTGTGTGATTCAATTTGATTCTATTCGATTGGATTTGATTCCATTTTATTCTACAATATTCTACTCATTGTGCTTCTATTCGATTCAATTCCACTATATTCTACTCCATTCAATTCTATTCTATTCTATTTCATTCTCTTCTAATCTAGAATATCATACTCTATTCTATTACATTCTATTCTAGAATATTCTACTCCATTGAATTCTTTTCTATTCTATTCTATTCTAGAATATTCTACTCCATTGTACTACATTCTATTCTATTCTGGAATATTTTACTCCATTCTATTTGATTCTAGAATATTGTACTCCATTCCATTTTATTCCATTCCATTCTATTCCAGAATATTCTACACCTATTCTATTCTATTCTAGAATATTCTACTACATTCCATTCTATACTATTCTGGTATAATCTATTCTATTCAACAATATTTTACTCCAATCTATTCTATTCAATTCTATTTTAGAATACTCTACTCCATTCTATTCTATTCTAGAATATTGTAGAATATTCTACTCCAATCCGTTCTATTCTAGAATATTGTACTCCATTCTATTCTATTCTACAATATTCTACTCCATTCTATTCTATTCTACAATATTCTAGAATATTCTACTACAATCTATTCTATTCTATTCAAGAATATTCTACTCCATTCAATTCTATTCTAGAATATTCTAGAATATTCTACTCCAATCTATTCTATTCTAGAATATTCTACTCCATTCTACTCTATTCTAGAATATTCTACTCCATTCCATTCCATTCCATTCCATTCCATTCTATTCTACAATATTCTACTCCTTTATTTTCTATTCTATTCTATTCTAGAATATTCTACTCCAGTCCACTCTATTCTAGAATATTCTACTCCATTCCATTCCATTTTATTATCTTCTATTCTAGAATATTCTACTCCATTCAATTCTATTCTAGCATATTCTAGAATATTCTACTCCAATCTATTCTATTCAAGAATATTCTACTCCATTCTATTATCTTCTATTCTATTCTAGAATTTCCTACTCCATTCCATTCTATTCTGTTCTATTCTGGAATATTCTACTCCAATCTATTCTATTCTAGAATATTCTACTCCATTCTATTCTATTCTATTCCATTCTATTCTAGAATATTCTGTAATATTCTACTCCATTCTATTCCATTCTATTCCAAAATATTCTACTCCATTCTATACTGTTTGATTCGATTCGATTCTATTCGATTCGATTTGATTCCATTTTATTCTACAATATTCTACTCCATTCTACTATATTCGATTCGATTCCACTATATTGTACTCGATTCAATTCTATTCAATTCTATTCTACTTCATTCTCTTGTATTCTAGAATATCCTACACCATTCTATTACATTCTATTCTAGAATATTCTACTCCATTGAATTTTATTTTTTCTATTCTAGAATATTCTCCTCCATTCTACTCCACTCTATTCTATTCTGGAATATTCTACTTCATTGTATTCGATTCTAGAATGTTCTACTCCATTCCCTTTTATTCCATTCCATTCTATTCTAGAATATTCTACACCTATTCTATTCTATTCTATTGTAGAATATTCTACTCAATTCTATTCTCTTCTATTCTTGAATATTCTACTCCATTCCATTCTATTCTATTCTCGAATAATCTACTCCATTCTATTCTATTCTAGGATATTCTGGAATATTCTACTCCATTATATTCCATTCTATTCTAGAATATTCTACTCCATTCTATTCTAGAATAACCTACTCAATTCTGTTCCACGCTATTATAGAATATTCTACTCCATTCTATTCTATTCTTCTATTCTATTCTAGAATATTCTGGAATATGCGACTCCATTCTATTCCATTCTATTCTGTTCTAGCAAGTTCTACTCCATTCTATTATATTCTACTCTATTCTAGATTATCCTACTCAATTCTATTCTATTTTATTCTAGAATATTCTACTCCATTCTATTCTAGAATATTTTACTCCATTCTACTCTATTCTACTCTATTCTATTCGATTTGATTTGATTCCATTTTATTATATAATATTCTACTCCATTCTGCTCTATTCGATTCGATTCCAGAATACTCTGCTCCATTGAATTCTATTCTATTCTATTCTATTTGATTACCTTCTATTCTATAATATCCTACTCCATGCTATTCCATTCTATTCTAGAATATTCTACTCCATTGTATTCTATGCTCCTCTATTCTAGAATATTATAGTCCATTCTACTCCCTTCTATTCTATTTTAGAATATTCTACGCCATTCCATTGTATTCTATTCTGGAATATTCTACTCCATTCTATTCTATTCTAGAATATTCTACTCCAACATATTCTAATCTAGAATATTCTACTCCATTTAATTCCATTCCATTCCATTTTATTCTAGAATATTCTACTGCTATTCTATTATATTCAATTCTATTCTAGAATATTCTATTCCATTCTATTCTAGAATATTCGACCTCATTCCTTTCTATCCTCTTCTGGATTATTCTACTCCAGTCCATTGTATTCTATTCTGAAATATTCTACTCCATTCTACTGTATTCGATTCTATTCTAGAATATTCGACTACATTCTTCTATTCTATTCTACTCTATTCTATTTTAGAATACTCTACTCATTCTATACTATTCTAGAATATTCTACTCCATTCTATTCTATTCTATTCCATTCTATTCTAGGATATTCTGGAATATTCTACTCCATTCTATTCCATTCTATTCTAGAATATTGTACTCCATTCTATTCTATTCCATCCTATTCTAGAAGATCCTACTCCATTCTATTCCATTCTATTCTAGAATATCCTACTGCATTCTATGCGATTCTATTCTAGAATATTCTACTCCATTCTATTCTATTCAATTCTATTCTAGAATATTCTACTCCACTCTACTCCATTCTATTTCATAATATTCTACTCCATTCTATTCTATTCTAGCATATTCTACTCCATTCTATAAAATTCTAGAATATTCTACACCATTCCATTCTATTCTATTCTATTCTAGAATATTCTACTAAATCCTATTCTATTCTAGAATATTCTAATCCTATTCTATTCTGTTCCATTCTATTCTATTCTATTCTAGAATATTCTACTCCAATCTATTCTATTCTATTCTCTTCTAGAATATTCTACCCCAATATATTCTATTCTAGAATATTCTACTCCATTCCATTCCATTCTATTCTATTCTATTCTAGATTATTCTACTCCATTCTATTCTATTCTAGAATATTCTACTCCTATTCTATTCTATTCCATTCTATTCTAGAATATTCTACTCCATTCTTCTATTCTATTCTACTCTATTCTATTTTACAATATTCTACTCCATTCCATTCTATTCTAGAATGTTCTACTTTATTGTATTCTATACTATTCCATTCTATTCTAGGATATTCTGGAATACTCTACTCCACTCTATTCCATTATATTCTAGAATATTTTACTCTATTTTATTCCTTTCTATTCTAGGATATTCTGGAATACTCTATTCCATTCTATTCCAATCTATTCTAGAATATTGTACTCCATTTTATTCTATTCTATTCCATTCTATTCTAGAATATCCTACTCCAATCTATTCCCTACAATTCTAGAATATTCTATTCCGTTGTATTCTATTCTATTCCATTCTAGTCTAGAATATCCTACTCCATTATATTCGAATCTATTCAAGAATATTCTAATCCATTCTATTTTATTCTATTCTATTCTAGACTATTCTACGCCGCTCTACTCGATTCTATTCTATTGCAGAATATTGTTCTCCATTCTACTCTATTCTAGAGTAGTCAACTACATTCTATTCTATTCTAGAATATTCTACTCGATTCCATTCCATTCCATTCCATTCGATTCTAGAATAGTCTACTCTATTCTATTCTATTCTATTCTAGAGCATTCTAATCCATTGCATTCTATTCTATTCTATCTAGAATATTCTACTCCATTCTATTCTATTCTAGAATATTCTACTCCATTCCATTCCATTCTATTCTATTCTAGAATATGCTACTCCATTCTCTTCTATTCTAGAATAATCTACTCCTATTCTATTCTATTCCATTCTATTCTAGAATATTCTACTCCATTCTATGGTACTCTATTCTATACTAGAATATGCTACTCCAATCTATTCTACTCTAGAATGTTCTCCCCCATTCTATTCATTCTATTCTATTCTAGAATATTCTACAAGATTCTATTCTATTCTAGAATATTCTACTACATTCTATTCTATTCTACTCTGGAATATTCTACTCCATTCTATTCCATTCTATTCTAGAATATTCTACTCCATTGTATTCTATTCTATTCTATTCTATTCTAGAATATTCTACTCCATCCTATTCTATTCTAGAATATTCACTCCATTCCATTCCATTCTATTATTTCTAACCTAGATCATTTTACTCCTATTCAATTCTATTCTATTCTAGAATATTATACTCCATTCTATTCTATTCTAGAATATTCTACTCCATTCCATTCCATTCCATTCTATTCTAGAATATTCTCTTCCATTCAATTCTATTCTATTCTATTCTATTCTAGAATATTCTACCCCAATCCATCCTATTCTAGAATATTCTACTCCATTCCATTCCATTCTATTCTATTCTATTCTAGAATATTCTACTCCATTCCATTCTATTCTAGAATATTCTACTATATTCTATTCTATTCATTTTCATTCGATTCGATTCGAATTACACAGGTAATTACACAGGTAATTACACAGGGGAAAGGATAATGTACTGGGAACTCCTCAGAAGAATCTGATTTGTGGTGAGGGGAGAGAGATAAAAGCTCATTTAGGAACGACATGAACATGCTGCATAGGTAGCTGTTTATCAGTAAATATCTCCACTGAGATTAAGAAAAGCAGTAGCTTAATAAATTAAGTATTTCCTGGTATGGTTACTGTACTGGTAACTCCCCAAAAGAATCTGGATTGTGGTGAGGGAACAGAGACAAAAGCTAATTTACGACCTGCACTTACAAAGGGCGTAGGCAACTGTATATCAGGGAGTAAACCTTCTTAGAATAAAAACAGCTGGAGCTTGTTAAGGTAATTACACAGGGGAAAGGATAATGTACTGGGAACTCCTCAGAAGAATCTGATTTGTGGTGAGGGGAGAGAGATAAATGCTCATTTAGGAACGACATGGTCATGCTGCGTAGGTAGCTGTTTATCAGTAAATATCTCCACTGAGATTAAGAAAAGCAGTATCTTAATAAATTAAGTACTTCCTGGTATGGTTACTGTACTGGTAACTCCCCAAAAGAACCTGGATTGTGGTGAGGGAAGAGAGAAAAAACCTCATTTAAGACCTGAACTTACGAAGGGGGTAGGCAGCTGTATATCAGGGAGTATCCCTTCTGAGAATAAAAACAGCTGGAGCTTGTTAAGGTAATTACACAGCGGAAAGGATAATGTACTGGGAACTCCTCAGAAGAATCTGATTTGTGGTGAGGGGAGAGAGATAAAAGCTCATTTAGGAACGACATGAGCATGCTGCGTAGGTAGCTGTTTATCAGAAAATATCTCCACTGTGTTTAAGAAAAGCAGTAGCTTAATAAATTAAGTACTTCCTGGTATGGTTACTGTACTGGTAACTCCCCAAAAGAACCTGGATTGTGGTGAGGGAAGAGAGAAAAAACCTCATTTAAGACCTGAACTTACGAAGGGGTTAGGCAGCTGTATATCAGGGAGTAAACCTTCGGAGAATAAAAACAGCTGGAGCTTGTTAAGGTAATTACACAGGGGAAAGGATAATGTACTGGGAACTCCTCAGAAGAATCTGATTTGTGGTGAGGGTAGAGAGATAAAAGCTCATTTAGGAATGACATAAACATGCTGCGTATGTAGCTGTTTATCAGTAAATTTCTCCACTGAGATTAAGAAAAGCAGTAGCTTAATAAATTAAGTACTTCCTGGTATGGTTACTGTACTGGTAACTCCCCAAAAGAATCTGGATTGTGGTGAGGGAACAGAGACAAAAGCTAATTTAAGACCTGCACTTACAAAGGGGGTAGGCAGCTGTATATCAGGGAGTAAACCTTCTTAGAATAAAAACAGCTGGAGCTTGTTAAGGTAATTAAACAGGGGAAAGGATAATGTACTGGGAACTCCTCAGAAGAATCTGATTTGTGGTGAGGGGAGAGAGATAAATGGTCATTTAGGAACGACATGATCATGCTGCGTAGGTAGCTGTTTATCAGTAAATATCTTCACGGAGATTAAGAAAAGCAGTAGCTTAATAAATTAAGTCCTTCCTGGTATGGTTACTGTACTTGTAACTCCCTAAAAGAATCTTGATTGTGGTGAGGGAACAGAGAAAAAAGCTCATTTATGACCTGCACTTACGAAGGGGGTAGGCAGCTGTATATCAGGGAGTAAACCTTCTGAGAATAAAATCAGCTGGAGCTTGTTAAGGTAATTACACAGGGGAAAGGATAATGTACTGGGAACTCCTCAGAAGAATCTGATTTGTGGTGAGGGGAGAGAGAAAAAAGCTCATTTAGGAACGACATGAAAATTCTGCATAGGTAGGTGTTTATCACTAAATATCTCCACTGAGATTAAGAAAAGCAATGTTGCACCTGGGTAACTGCAGTCGAAATCAGGACACGGGGGAAGCAAGGCGAGTGAACCAATGCATACTTTATTCCGAGAGGGCCAGGGTTTATATAGGGTTAGAAACCAATTTTAAAATTACAGGGTAAAAGATCAATACAGCATGACATTTGTCTCAAATACAGAAGTGGAGGAAATTTCCTATTGTGAGGGCAGGAACTTGATACAATGCCTTTCTAATTACAGGAGGTAGTGACTACAAAGATTGTTGATATCAAAGCAAGGAATTGTATACAACCTAGGTAGAACTATAATTATCTACTAGCTACTATCTCAATCTTGACTTCTCAAGTACTTGTGAAAATAACAATGAGGAGACTTTTCTGTTTATTGTGATAATCTAACATTAAAGGCAGCTGGTCAAGCAAGTCTCCAAGCAATTCTCCAGGCAAGTCTCCTCTAGGAGACTTGCTAAGTAGGGGGAAAAAGGAGATTCTCACAACAACTGGTGGCTACCTTTGGCCCACAAACACCAGAAACTCCTTACTGGGAATGTGTTCCCAAGGGCCTATTAGTGTGCTAATGAGGCATCGGAGTAACCGTGCTGGGGCTAAATTTTTCCACTGGTTGGAGACTTTAATTCTCCAACAATTCCCCCTTTTTTATTAATTTTCCACAGCCGCTTCTCTAGAAAGTTTAAGGGCAGTTAGTAAAACATCAGAGGAATTATTCCTAGTGAAACGCTTCATTATAGCTATGATGGAACAATATCCTAAGAAAAAGACACATAACCTAAGTATCAAGGCAATAGAGGCACTTCCAACACTATGGGTAATACTTTGCCACCACCCCCTAGGGTCTAGTCCTTCTAAGGTCTGAGCTAGTCCTTGGGCTATATCATCAATAGAAGAGGCATCTGGCAATTCCTTTTGAAAAGCTTCAAAAACCTCCCTGTACAAGCTTTGTTCCCTTAACGTACCATTTAGTAGGGCTCCATCTATAAGCATTTGTATATCATTCCAATCACATTCAGAGGCATTATATTTATAAGGTGTTACACAGACATGACTAGAATTCCAATCGCAAGTCAAAAACAATCGTTGCTGTAAAGCCAGATATTTCTGTCCAAGCCAAAACACTCCTTTAACAGCTTCTATCTCATCTTGAAGGTGGGCATTTATTTCCAGCTGATGTTGTCACAGATTGTGGGAGTCCTGGTGCCACTGCACCATAAAGTCATGAGTTTGTACGGATTGTCGCAATGCGGCTCCGGATACTGCTGCAGTTGTAGCAATGGCAATCAGTCCAACCAGTCCTGCAATAATCAGTCCAATGGCACGACGACTCCTCTTCAGAAGCCGCTTAAAAAACTGCATTACTAATCCTTGTACAGGTCCTCCAGCCCAGGGACGATGCATACGAACAGGAACCCATAGGGAGTTGCGCTGGGTTAAAATCATGATCCTATCTTGACTAAATTAAAGGTGACATTGTTATTCAAGCAAGTATACAATTTACAATTTATGCAGGTAATGGCATTCTTAGTTATGTTTATGGGGCCGACCATCAGTACTTGTGGAAAATGAACACAAGCAGAGATATTATAGGTCTTTACAACTGTGAAGTTGTAGGAGGCCGAGGATCTTTTAGATCCTGAGTAAGTCCCATTGGCCAGCAATACAGGAGCCAGAGAAGCTGCTAATTTCCAGAGATGACGTTGTGGAGGAAATAGCTTGTCTCCATGGGCGAGAGCAGGCCGGGGGTCACCAAAGCCTGCTCCAAACCACCCTAAAAGCTGTTTAGCAGACATGGCATTGGACATGTTCATAGATGAGTTATATTCAGTGCAGTTTTTCAACTACACACCAAAAGGTCCCCAATCATACCAAGTATGCTGGATTGTATTCCAAATAGTTGCAAAAAGTTCAGGTTCAGATAAGTAAAATTGTCACATTTAGGCAGGCCAGCAGGGCTAGGATAATTATCTAATTTATAGGTATGAGATCCCACAGACCAGGAAGACAATCTAATCAGCCGAGTTCTACTGGAGTTATATGAACCTCCATGCTGAATCCAATATTGATATCTAAAAGGGTAACATGGGGAACGGCCTTGACAGATAGCTTTAGAGAACTGAGAATAAGAGAAGTTAAATGATCTTTCCTCTTCCATAGGAAAGACTGGAATGCCAGACCCATAGGGGGAGAGAGTAAATTAGGAATAGATGTAAAAACAGACAGGGGCTTTTGTCCATAAGTATGGACATAAAGGAGGGTTAGAAATATAGGCCCAATACATTACCTCTGATGTAGCCCCTACAGGTTACCAGTGCACACCTGTCCATTAGAATGGCCTTATCACTTGGATGAGAATGTTTCACCCCGGTCTTGATGCACAGAGGGGTGTTTGTTGCTGGATCCACTGGAGCAGGTGCTAGAAAGATGGGCTGTCTTCTGTAGAAACATAAGCATACCCTCGCCCCTGGGTTAACTCCCCGGGACCCAATCTAGCCCAACCCCCAATCTATTCCAAACTGGCTGTGGTTTGTTTTGCATAGGCGGAGCTAGGAAGTGTCGCTCAGCTCTTGCTAAAACATCTCCTTGAGGCAAATTTAAAAAGTTAAGGACAAATAGTGCTTCTGCAATAACGGCTCGGGCTGTTTTATAAATACTTTTCATAGAAGTTGCATATCCCTCAGTACTATCCATACTCCCCCTCTTTAGTTTTTTAATTTGTGTTTTTAATGTATAATGAGCTCTTTCTACTATACCTTGACCTTGAGGATTGTATTCAATTCCTGTAACATGAAAAATGTTATGAAATTCTAAAAATTTTCGTACTTGTTTACTGGAATAAGCTGGTGCATTGTCAGTTTTTATTTGAGAAGGAATCCCCATGACTGCGAACGTTTCTAGTAAATGTTGAATGACATGAGTCCCTTTTTCCCCTGGTAGAGGAGTTGCCCAAATAAAAGAAGAATATGTATCAATGGATACATGCACATATTGTAAGCGGCCAAATTCAGGGATGTGTGTTACATCCATTTGCCAAATTTTATTAGGAGCAGTTCCTGACGTGTCAATTAATTTTTGAGGGCTACATAAATCCGAATCTCCTTGAAGAATGGAAAATAGATTAGGAATTCTGGGAATTCCTAAGGAAGGGCAAAGCCAATTGATGTCCCTAGTAACTTTTGAAAATTATTAAGAGTTTTAAACTCTTCAGTACGAATTTTTATTAATTGGGGGGTAATTACTTCTCTTCTAACTAAATATCCCAGACTTAAATGGTTCTTCTGTTTAAATGAATTTTATCAGGGGCAATTATTAAATTATACTGTTGAAAGTCTAAAGGCAAAATTTGTAACAATTTTGATACAATATTTTTATCAGGTACAGCAAATAATAAATCATTTTATTGAAAACCTGTAAAACAAACTGGAGTAGTAATTAAACAATCATCTTGATAGCCATCGTTTTCCTATATCCAACTTAAAACAAACATTTTAAATTTCATATCTCAGAATACATTTTTGATCTCAAGTCTTTTACCAAGCCTGGTTGTATTAAAAGAAATCTGGAGCCTAGGTATCACCCATTGCTTCATGCTGCTTGTTTTTCACTTCCAAATTTCTTATCTAGAAAGGCATTCTAAAACCTTTTAAAGTAGAGGCTTTCACACCTTTACCTTAGCCTGTATTTGCATAGAAAAACTGAAGCCCAGGGGGCACATTGCCTCCTGGTTGTCTGCTTTAAAAGAGCCATTTTCCTATATACAGAGAGTTAATGAAAGTTGTGTACTTCTATCCCCCATTAGTTTACATACTTTAAAATATTTACCTGATTATATGTGACTTAAGATAGTTAATCTTACTATTACAGTACAGTTTACACTTAAAAAATTTAGAACCTGATTCATTAAAGTGATACCCAAAACAATTGTAACAAGAGTACACTTAGCAGTGTGCCCCAGAATTATAACCATGAGATTTCAGAGTTAGCATATTTGCCTTTTTGATACATCCAAATTGCAAACCTGTACAGAAATCGAGTTATATCAGGTAAATAAACTTTTAACTCTCCTTTAAGATATTCCAATTTTAATCCATCCTAAGGGGCAGTTTTAGAAGTATCAGTCAAATCATACATTTTACCCTGAGGTTTCCAATGTTTATACCTGAAAACAAAAGAAATAAAAGAAAGGCCTCCATTGGCCTGTCCTATAGAATGGGCCTATCTCCATCCTACTCCTTAGAGCTTGATGAACTGCCTTGGGGCCAGCTTGCCCTCTCCCACTATGAATGGACGCCACCCTACGGCTGTCCCATCACGTGGATCGGCTAAACTGCACTTTGGTCAGTTTACCCCTCACTACTGAGGATAGGTTCAAGGGCCCATGCTAAGTTCTTATTTATTTATTTATTTTTAACCATGAATTAAAGAATTTTTAACTATAGTTCCTTTTAAAATAAAGTAATAATCCTTTAAAGCTTTTGGTAAAGCCCAAACTCGATGATCTTTTGAAGTTTAAAGTTAAACTAACCTATTTTTACATCATACATTTTTAATCTTGAACACATTCACACCCACATACATTTGTGTGCGCGCACACACACATACATACATTCACATATGTAGGTATAAATGTAAACAGAACTTAAAAGCAGTCCAAACAACTATCAGCCGTACATTTTTTAGTGGCAAAAGGTATATTTTCCAATCTTACTCTTGTAATGACCAAAACTTAAAACAAAACCTTTAATGAATGATTTTAGCATTGTTTAGTCTTATTCGCTAGGGCCTATTAGTTTTAGCAAAGTATCTTAGCATGCTAAACACTGAAGATAACTGGGTTGGGGTCCCCTGGAGTATTACTGAGTCCACCTAGCACTTGACTCTTAGTGTTTACTCTCAGGCTAAGATTAGCCTAGCCAGCTGTTTGAACTCAGCTCTTAGCAGCCTGCACTTTTTCTGCCTTCTTGCAGAAGGAGACACAGTACCTAGTAAATGTTTTGCCCATAGACATGTAAATGGACAATAGAAATAAGGGAAACAAAAGTTTATGTTTAAAACTGGTGCCAATCTCAAAGACAAAACTAGTCAAGACAAAACAGAACATAGAAACAGAGGCTTTTACGCCTTGGATGGCATGTCCAGCGTCCACAAGCTGCCAGCCAGAGTGATGGAAAGTCCATAGGGCCCTGAAAATTCTCAGGGGGATCCTCCCCAGTGGAGATTTCCATCCCCTGGCAATCAACCTGCCGAGGCCGCCCACTAGAGGACTTTTTTCCCAATTTAGCACTCCACACGAAACACAACTAATCAAACAAGGACAAAGACACATGAAACATGTAGCGCAGGCGCAAATTAAAAGTGCAATTGCAGTAAAAATTCTCTTGAGAAGTAAAAGAAAAATCACTAGTCCTTCCCCAATTCCAGGCTGATGGACTAAAGCAGGGAGTGTCAGCTCCCCTGCTAGTGCCTGGTTGTAAAGAAAAGATGATGGGGAAGCCTCCTTCACTGAAAGGGAGCCATGAGACGGCCCCGTATTACAGCTGTCCTAAGTTAAGTGACCCTGGTCAATATCTTGTTAATGAGGGGGCTGTGCTACACCTCCGGTTGGAGGGGGTTGAATGACAGGAAAAGTTTGATAGCAAGAGAGAGAAGCAGAACCATAGGACTTAGATTAATTAAAGTAAAAGTGGGCTCCGCGGCCACAATTATTTGTTCTTTACTTTCACCTTCCTGACTGCCCCTGGCAGATCGAAAGAGCATCTGTAGCACTTTGACTGCACTACTGAGCTGCCTAAATTAGCATCATTCTCTGAAGGAGCATAGGTAGAGGCTGAAGGCTTATTTGATGTTAATTTTTCTTTAACAAAACTGACAGGAGATAGTTCAGGTGTTGCCATGTCTTTTAGCTCCTGCCCAATTTGAGTTTTTACCTCCCCGGACAAATTATAAGCCTTCATAGCTTTTTCCACATCAGCCTCTGGCTCAGCAGCTGATGTTATGATAGCATCAGGAGACATCATGCTCACGGCTGTATGTATTAATGCCCAAACAGACCAAAATGTAACTGGAACCTTGTCTCCACACCGATATTCATTTTCCATATTATTCTCTACTCGTTCCCAGACTTCTAAATCTAAAGTATCTCCCTCTGGGAACCATAGATTATACTCCACTACCTGTACACACTCATCTCTTTGTGAACACGAGACCATAGCTCCGTCCCGTTTCAATACATGGTGGATAAAATTAGAAAATGGAGTTGGTTTAGCTTGTCCCATAACCCCGTAATTTTTTAAGAATAGGAGCTCACCACACAGATCCCTTGTCTCCTGTGAATTACACACAGATCCCTTGTCTCCTGTGAATTAAAAATATCTCTCACCTCACTCGAGAGCTCGGCAGTTCCGCAATCTCCTGTGGATCAATTGTCAGGTCCCTGGGTCCGGACGCCAGATGTTGAACCTGGGTAACTGCAGTCGAAATCAGGACACGGGGGATGCAAGGCGAGTGAACCAATGCATACTTAATTCCAAGAGGGCCAGGGTTTATATAGGGTTAGAAACCAATTTTACAATTACAGGGTAAAAGATCAATACAGCATGACATTTGTCTCAAATACAGAAGTGGAGGAAATTTCCTATTGTGAGGGCAGGAACTTGATACAATGCCTTTCTAATTACAGGAGGTAGTGACTACAAAGATTGTTGATATCAAAGCAAGGAATTGTATACAACCTAGGTAGAACTATAATTATCTACTAGCTACTATCTCAATCTTGACTTCTCAAGTACTTGTGAAAATAACAATGAGGAGACTTTTCTGTTTATTGTGATAATCTAACATTAAAGGCAGCTGGTCAAGCAAGTCTCCAAGCAAGTCTCCAGGCAAGTCTCCTCTAGGAGACTTGCTAAGAAGGGGGAAAAAGGAGATTCTCACAACAACTGGTGGCTACCTTTGGCCCACAAACACCAGAAACTCCTTACTGGGAATGTGTTCCCAAGGGCCTATTAGTGTGCTAATGAGGCATCGGAGTAACAGTGGCGGGGCTAAATTTTTCCACAGGTTGGAGACTTTAATTCTCCAACAAAGCAGTAGCTTAATAAATTAAGTACTTCCTGGTATGGTTACGGTACTGGTAACTCCCCAAAAGAATCTGGATTGTGGTGAGGGAACAGAGAACAAAGCTCAATTAGGACCTGCACTTACGAAGGGGGTAGGAAGCTGTATATCACGGAGTAAACCTTCTGAGTATAAAAACAGCTGGAGCTTGTTAAGGTAATTACACAGGAGAAAGGATAATGTACTGGGAACTCCTCAGAAGAATGTGATTTGTGGAGAGGGGAGAGAGATAAAAGCTCATTTAGGAACGACATGAACATGCTGCGTAGGTAGCTGTTTATCAGAAAATATCTCCACTGAGATTACGAAATGCAGTAGCTTAATAAATTAAGTACTTCCTGGTATGGTTACTGTACTGGTAACTCCCCAAAAGAATCTGGATTGTGTTGAGGGAACATAGAAAAAAGCTCATTTAGGATCTGCACTTACAAAGGGGGTAGGCAGCTGTATATCAGGGAGTATCCCTTCTGAGAATAAAAACAGCTGGAGCTTGTTAAGGTAATTACACAGGGGAAAAATAATGTACTGGGGACTCCTCAGAAGAATGTGATTTGTGGTGAGGGGAGAGAGATAAATGCTCACTTACAAACGACATGAAAATGCTGCATAGGTAGCTGTTTATCAGTAAATATCTCCACGGAGATTAAGAAAAGCAGTAGCTTAATAAATTAAGTCCTTCCTGGTGTGGTCACTGTACTGGTAACTCCCCAAAAGAATCTGGATTGTGGTGAGGTAACAGAGAACAAAGCTCATTTAGGACCTGCACTTACGAAGGGGGTAGGCAGCTGTATATCAGGGAGTATCCCTTCTGAGAATAAAAACAGCTGGAGCTTGTTAAGGTAATTACACAGGGGAAAGGATAATGTACTGGGAACTCCTCAGAAGAATCTGATTTGTGGTGACGGGAAAGAGATAAAAGCTCATTTAGGAACGAAATGAACATGCTGCATAGGTAGCTGTTTATCAGTAAATATCTCCACTGAGATTAAGAAAAGCAGTAGCTTAATAAATTAAGTACTTTCTGGAATGGTTACTGTAATGGTAATTCCCCAAAACAATCTGGATTGTGGTGAGGGAACAGAGAAAAAAGCTCATTTAGATCCTGCACTTACGAAGGGGGTAGGCAGCTTTATATCAGGGAGTATCCCTTCTGAGAATAAAAACAGCTGGAGCTTGTTAAGGTAATTACACAGGGGAAAGGATAATGTACTGGGAACTCCTCAGAAGAATCTGATTTGTGGTGAGGGGAGAGAGATAAAAGCTCATTTAGGAACGACATGAACATGCTGCATAGGTAGCTGTTTATCAGTAAATATCTCCACTGAGATTAAGAAAAGCAGTAGCTTAATAAATTAAGTAATTCCTGGTATGCTTACTGTACTGGTAACTCCAGAAAAGAATCTGGATTGTGGTGATGGAACAGAGAAAAAAGCTCATTTAGGACCTGCACTTACGAAGGGGGTAGGCAGCTGTATATTAGGGAGTAAACCTTCTTTTTTTTTTAATTTTTTTTTTATTATTAATTAAGCAAAAAAATTTTTTTTACAAGGTGTTTTGCACCGAGGGTACAGTTACATAGTAGGGCAGTGTGTACATTTCTTGTGATATCTTACAACCTGTTTTTCCATCCCTTGTCTAGGTCAGGTAGACCCATATGCAATTTACAATGTATCAAGCACATATACAGTGTTCACAGACTTGGTCTCTACTGTCTCTCCATCTCCCTTTGTTAACAGTCATATATCAGGGAGATCATGCCCCTTTGTTTTCTGTGTTCTAGGCTTGTCTCGCTCAACATTATTTGTTCGAGTACTGACCATTTCCCTGCGAATAACAATATTTCACCATTCCTATTCGCTATGTAGTATTCCATTGTGTATAAGTACCATATTTTTTGGATCCATTCATCTGTGGAGGGGCATCTGGGTTGTTTCCACATTTTGGCTATTGTGAATTGTGCCGCAATAAACATGGAAGTACAAATGTCCTTTTGATATCTTGGGTTTTGCTGTTTAGGATAGATGCCTAGGAGTGGTATGGCTGGGTCATAGGGTAGGACTATATTGATCTTTTTGAGAAACCTCCATACTGTTCTCCAAAGTGGTTGTACTAATTTGCACTCCCACCAACAATGGAGAAGGGTTCCTCTTTCCCCACAGCCCCTCCAGCATTTGTTGTTTCCTGAGTTCAGAGTATAGGCCATTCTAACTGGGGTGAGGTGGTATCTCAGGGTTGTTTTTATTTGCATTTCCTTTACTAGCAGGGATGTTGAGCATTTCCTCATGTGTTTCTTTGCCATTTTTATATCTTCTCTTGTGAAGTCTCTCTTTAGCTCTTTTGCCCATTTCCTAATAGGTTTATTGGGCTTGGAGGGGCTTAGTTTTTTGAGTTCTCTGTAGATGACAGATATCAGGCCTTTGTCTGTTGCTGTGCTGGTAAATATCCTTTCCCATATCGTTGGCTGTCTTTCTATTTTGGTGGCTATGACCTTAGCTGTGCAGAAACTTTTTAATTTGTAGTAGTCCCATTTGTTGAGTCTTTCCCCTATTTGTTGTGCCCCTGGGACTCTATTCAGGAAGTTCCTTCCTGTGCCTATAAGTTCTAGTGTCTTTCCTACTCTGTCCTTCAGTAGTTTCAAGGATTCAGGTCTGATGTTGAGGTCCTTGATCCATTTTGAGTTGATCTTGGTGCATGGTGATAGGCTTGGGTCTACTTTGAGTTTTCTGCATATGGCTGCCCAGTTCTCCCAGCACCAGTAGTTGAAGAGGCTATGTTTATTCCATTGTATGTCTTTAGCTCCTTTGTCGAATATCAGTTGGCTGTAAGAGTGCGGTTTTATTTCTGGGTCTTCAATTCTAATCCACTGGTCTTCCGATCTGTTTTTATACCAATACCATGCTGTTTTTGTTATGATGGCCTTGTAGTAGAGCTTGAAGTCTGGTATGGTGATACCTCCTGCACTATGTTTTTTGCCTAGAATTGCTTTGGCTATTCTAGGTTTTTTGCTGTTCCATATGAATTTATGGACTGGTTTCTCTATTTCAGTGAAGAATGTGGCTGGGATTTTGATTGGTATTGCATTGAATTTGTATAACAATTTGGGCAATATGGCCATTTTCACTATATTGATTCTGCCTACCCATGAGCATGGGAGGTCTTTCCATCTCCTTGTGTCTTCTTTGATTTCCCTTATTAGATTTTTGTAGTTTTCATTGAATAGGTCCGTCACGTCCTTGGTTAAGTTGATCCCTAGGTACTTTATTCTTTTTTTGGCTACTGTAAATGGAATTGTTTCCATAATTTCCTTTTCTGTTTGTCTATTGCTGGTGTACAGAAAAGCTGCTGACTTTTGTGGATTGATTTTGTATCCTGCTACTTTGCCAAATTGGTTTATTAGATGTAGGAGTTTGGGTACTGAGTTTTTTGGGTCCTTGAGATATAAGATCATGTCGTCTGCGAATAGGGATAACTTGATTTCTTCCTTGCCGACGTGGATCCCTTTGATGTCCTCCTCTTGCCTTATTGCTATGGCTAGGGATTCCAGCACTATGTTGAACAGAAGTGGGGAGAGTGGGCATCCTTGTCTTGTTCCTGTGTTTAGGGGGAATGATTTAAGTTTCTCTCCATTTAATATGATATTAGCAGTTGGTCTGTTGTATATGGCTTTTATTGTTTTGAGGAATGTTCCATCTATTCCTGTTCTCTCCAAAGCTTTTAATAGGTATGGATGTTGTATTTTGTCGAAGGCTTTTTGGGCATCAACTGAGATAACAATGTGATTCTTGATTTTAGTTCTGTTTATGTGGTGAATTACATTGATTGATTTACGGATGTTGAACCATCCTTGTGACTGAGGGATGAAGCCTACTTGGTCATGATGTATGATATTCTTAATCAGTTTCCGGATCCTGTTAGCTAATATTTTATTGAGAAGCTTTGCATCTGTGTTCATTAGTGATATTGGTCTGTAGTTCTCTTTTTTTGTTGGATCTTTGCCTGGTTTGGGGATGAGTATGATATTAGCTTCATAGAATGAGTTTGGAATTTCTCCCTCCGTTTCTATTTCGCGGAAGAGTTTGAGGAGTATTGGAATTAGCTCCTCACTAAAGGTTTTGTAGAATTCATTGGTGAATCCATCTGGGCCTGGGCTTTTCTTAGTAGGGAGGTTCTTGATTACCTCTTGTATCTCACTGTAAGTTATTGGTTTATTTAGTTGATTTATTTCTTCTTGGTTCAGTTTGGGCAGTTTGTACTTCTCTAAGAATTGATCCATTTCTGTAAAATTATTGTTTTTTGCTGAGTAGAGGTTTTGGAAATAGCTCCTTATGATTGTTTGAATATCGTGTGTACTTGTCGTAATTTTTCCTGTGGAGTCCCTGATTTTACGAATATGAGTCTCTTCTCTTCTTTTTTTTTGTGAGTCTTGCAAGGGGCCTGTCAATTTTGTTTATTTTCTCAAAGAACCAGCTTTTAGTCTTATTTATTTGTTGAATGGTCTTTCTATTTTCAATCAGATTTATCTCTTCTTTAATCTTTGTAATCTCTCCCCTCCTAGTCGTTTTAGATTCTGTCATTTCTTGTTTTTCCAGTTGTTTTAGTTTCATCGTGAGGGTATTCACCTGCTCTGCTTCCATTCTTTTAATGTGGGTACTGAGTGCAATGATCTTGCCCCTCAGTACTGCCTTAGCTGTGTCCCATAGGTTTCTTTGTGATGTGTTTTCTTTGTCATTGTGGCTTATGAATTCCTTGATTTCATCTTTAATTTGATCTGTGGCCCAAGTGTTGGATAGCAGCGTGGGGTTTAGCCTCCAAGAGTGTGTATAGGCTCTGTGGTATCCTTTGTTGTTGAGGGTTACCTTTAATCCACTGTGATCAGATATAATACATGGGATGATGTCAATACTTTTGTATTTGCTGAGGTTCTTTGTGTGGGCTATGACGTGGTCTATTTTGGAATATGATCCATGGGCTGCTGAAAAGAAGGTGTATTGTGTCTCTGTAGGGTGGAAGGTTCTATATAGGTCTGTTAGATCCATTTGGGAAATGGTGTTATTTAGGTCCTCAGCTCCCTACTAATCCTCTGGGTGTTGGATCTGTCTCTTGGAGAGAGAGGAGTATTAAAGTCACCCACTATGATTGTGTTTGCATCTATCTTGCTCTGTAATACTGTGAGAATTTGCTTGACATATGTCGGGCCTCTTTTGTTCGGTGAGTATACATTTATCACCGTGATGTCTTGATTCTGGATTTTTCCTTGTATTAATATGTAGTGTCCTTCTTTGTCTTTTTGAGTGGACTTTAAAGAGAAGTCCAGCTAGTCTGAGATCAGAATGGCTACACCTGCCGTTTTGGTGGGTGCATTTGTTTGGTAGATCTTGGTCCATCCTTTCATTCGAAGCCTGTTTTTGTCCCTTGCTGTAAGGTGGGTCTCTTGTAGACAGCAGATGTCAACTTTTTGTTTGCGGATCCATTCTGCCAGTCTGCTCCTCTTAATCGGGGAGTTTAAGCCATTTATATTTAAAGAGATCAAGGATAAGGGTGTTTTTTTCTCCTTCCATTTCTTGTTGGGCTGTTTTTTCCTGTTTTTTTTTTCTTCTTCTTGTCTTTAGTGAGCTGGTCTTTCTGCTGGACTTTGGCTATTGAAGTTTCTTTCTGATTCTGTCTGTGTGTCTTTTACGATCTCTGTTGGGTGGGCTTCCCCTCTTAATATTCGCTGTAGGGCTGGTTTTTTATTCACATACTCCTTTAGCTCCTCTTTGGTGTGGAAAGATCTGGTTCTCCCTTCGAATGTGAACTCCAGTTTCGCTGGATATTTGATCCGAGGTTGTAAGTTGTTATTCTGAAGTACTTGGATAGTGTTCTTCCACTCACTTCGAGCTTGGTAAGTTTGTGTGGATAAGTCGGATGTTATTCGAATCCTCTTCCCATTGAAAAAAGTTCCTTCTTCGCTTTGGCTGAATTCAGAATTTGCTCTTTAATCTTGAGGTCTGTAGTCTTGAATATTATGTGCCTTGGGGTGGTTTTCCTGGGGTCTGGCCTGCCAGGTGTCCTATATGGCTTCGGTTACCTGGATGGGGTCCCCTGTGAGATTGGGAAGTTTCTGCAATAACTTTATTGAGGACATGGTTAAGCCCTCTGCTCTGATATTCGGCTCCTTCTTCTATTCCAATTATGCGCAGATTATATCTCTTGTCTTTGTCCATTAGTTCCTGGATTAATCTTCCCTGAAGCTTCACCTTTTCTTGGAGTGTGGTCATTTTCTGGTTGTTGTCAGCTGCTTCATCGTCCAGGCGAGAGATTCTGGATTCCATATGGTCAACTCTTTGTGTTATGGTTTCAATTGCGGAGTTTATGGATGTCAGAGAGCTATTCATGGTTGTCATATCAGCTCTGATCGTGGAAATTTCTTCCTTTAAAGAGTTGTATTTTAAATCTATTTTTTCATGCATTTCAATTCTCAGGGTGTGGAGATTTCTTTAAAGGCGGCTTGCATTGTATCCATTTTTGCTTCCATTTCTTTAAACGAGGCTTGCATTGTATCCAGTTTTGCTTCATTTCTTTCTTAGCTTCCTGGGTGTCCTTCCAGATTTCCACTCTAAACTCCTGGAATTGTTTTCTGATTTCATTTCTGACGCTTTCGATCATTCCTGTTAACATGGCCTCATTTGCTTTTTTATTCTCCATCTCCTCTTCAGTCGAGCTGCTTTTTGGAGCTGGCGAGGTGGCTTGTCCTTTGATGAACTGAGTTATGTTTCTTTGTGATTTGCGCATCTGGAGGTGTGTGTAGTCTTCCCTCCCTTCTGTGTAGGCGTGTCTACGGCAGCAGGTGCTGTCGCTGTGGCCCCGCCCACCGGTGTAGGGCATGCCTACCAGAGCGGGCGCTTTCGCCGGGGCCCCGCCCTCCTGTGCACTCTGAGACCCCTACAACAGGCACTTTAGGCGGGGTCTGCCTCCCAGAGTGAGCACTGGGTTGTTGGGTTGTGCTTGCGCACTCCCGCGAGTCCGTTGGGGGGGGGAGGCAGTATGTGTGGGGCCCAGTGGGATCGACTGTCCGGGTGTGGCTTGGCACCCTCAGACCTCGCCTCCGCTGCGAGGGGGGGGGGACGTGATCAGGCTCAGGTGACCCTGCTGGGGCTGGTATTGCCCACCAGCGCCTGTGATTTTAGTTGGAAGAGTCCGCAAGGTCCAGGCGCCTCGGGTGGGGCTTGCCCTGCCGGCCGTCCCCCGACCCCTGTTGGGAAGGGGACGGGGCCGGTTCTGCCAGTTCAGGAACCTTTGGGGGCTTGGGGCTGTTCCGCCCTTCCCCTGCTAGACTGGCTTCCCAGCGCCTGATGGGAGCTTCCCGCCTGATTTGGGGAGTTCTTTGTTCCCACGGGAGTGGGAGGGGGAGGGAGGGAGATATATCTTCTTTGTCGGGCTTGGGTCTCCCGTTGGGGGAAGGGATTATGGGGGACTCACTTTTGCTGCTTTGTGTGTGTGTCCCGCGCAGCCGTTGGCCCTTCAGGGGTTAGCGAAGTGTTGTGGTGGCTTCCCCCGTTCCCTCTTTCTGCCGCGCTGGGTTCCCTTGTCCGAATCCGGTGTGGACCCGAACTTCTCGTCGCTGCAGGTGTGTGTCTTGCTCCGCACCCTGCCTTGTGTCCGTGGGGTCTCCCGCTATATGGATTCTGCACTCCTGGCAACCTGTCTGCCGATCGCCGGGTTCCCCTTTCCCAGCCTGGCCCTGTTTGGGGCAGGGTCAGCTGCAGGGGGAAGGGTGCCCCGGTGAATCTCCGGCTCCGTGTAGGTTTTCGGTTCTTCTTTTTTGCTCCTTTTTGTTTTCCTGCGTTTCTCCACTGCTTCTGGATGCTGGTTTTGCTGGTTCTTGGTGGGGTGTTGGGTGTTGTAGTTCCCAGCTCGCTATTCAGTTGGTGCGAGTCGGGGTTCCTCTAAACCTTCTGAGAATAAAAACACCTTGAGTTTGTTAAGGTAATTACACAGGGGAAAGGATAATGTACTGGGAACTCCTCAGAAGAATCTGATTTGTGGTGAGGGGAGAGAGATAAAAGCTCATTTAGGAACCACATGAACATGCTGCATAGGTAGCTGTCTATCAGTAAATATCTCCACTGAGGTTAAGAAAAGCAGTAGCTTAATAAAATAAGTACTTCCTGGTATGATTACTGTACTGGTAACTCCGCAAAAGAATCTGGATTGTGGTGAGGGAACAGAGAAAAAAGCTCATTTAGGACCTGCAATTACGAAGGGGGTAGGCAGCTGTATATCAGGGAGAATCCCTTCTGAGAATAAAAACAGCTGGAGCTTGTTAAGGTAATTACACAGGGGAAAGGATAATGTACTGGGAACTCTCAGAAGAATCTGATTTGTGGTGAGGGGAGAGAGATAAAAGCTCATATAGGAACGACATGAACATGCTGCGTAGGTAGCTGTTTATCACTAAATATCTCCACTGAGATTAAGAAAAGCAGTAGCTTAATAAATTAAGTAGTTCCTGGTATGGGTACTGTACTGGTAACTCCCCAAAAGAATCTGGATTGTGGTGAGGGAACAGAGAAAAAATCTCATTTAGGACCTGCACTTACGAAGGGGGTAGGCACCTGTATATCAGGAGTATCCTTCTGAGAATAAAAACAGCTGGAGCTTGTTAAGGTAATTACACAGGGGAAAGGATAATGTACTGGGAACTCCTCAGAAGAATCTGATTTGTGGTGACGGGAGAGAGATAAAAGCTCATTTAGGAACGATGAACATGCGGCATAGGTAGCTGTTTATCAGTAAATATCTCCACTGAGATTAAGAAAAGCAGTAGCTTAATAAATTAAGTACTTCCTGATATGGGTACTGTACTGGTAACTCCCCAAAAGAATCTGGATTGTGGTGAGGAAACAGAGAAAAAAGCTCATTTAGGAACTGCACTTACGAAGGTCGTAGACAGATGTATATCAGGGGTATCCCTTGTGAGAATAAAAACAGCTGGAGCTTGTTAAGGTAATTACACAGGGGAAAGGATAATGTACTGGGAACTCCTCAGAAGAATCTGATTTGTGGTGAGGGGAGAGAGATAAAAGCTCATTTAGGAACGCCATGAACATGCTGCGAAGGTAGCTGTTTATCAGTAAATATCTCCACTGAGATTAAGAAAAGCAGTAGCTTAATAAATTAAGTACTTCCTGGCATGGTTACTGTACTGGTAACTCAGCAAAAGAATCTGATTGTGGTGAGGGAAAAGAGAAAAAATCTCATTTAGGACCTGCACTTACAAAGGGGGTAGGCAGCTGTATATCAGGGAGTATCCCTTCTGAGAATAAAAAGAGCTGGACTTTGTTAAGTTAATAACAAAGGGGAAAGGATGATGTACTGGGAACTCCTCAGAAGAATCTGATTTGTGGTGAGGCGAGAGAGATAAAAGATCATTAAGAAGGACATGAACATACTGGGTTGGTAGCTGTTTATCAGTTAATATCTCCACTGAGATTAAGAAAAGCAGTAGCTGAATAAATTAAGTACTTCCTAGTATGGTTACTGTACTGGTAACTCCCCAAAAGAATCTGGATTGTGGTGAGGGAACAGAGAAAAAAGCTCATTTAGGACCTGCACTTACGAAGGGGATAGGCAGCTGTATATCAGGGAGTATCCTTCTCATCATAAAAACAGCTGGTGCTTGTTAAGGTAATTACACAGGGGAAAGGATAATGTACTGGGAACTCCTCAGAAGAATCTGATTTGTGGTGAGGGGAGAGAGATAAAAGCTCATTTAGGAACGACATGTACATGCTGCCTAGGTAGCTGTTTATCAGTAAATATCTCCACTGAGATTAAGAAAAGCAGTAGCTTAATAAATTATGTACTTCTGGTATGGGTACTGTACTGGTAACTCCCCAAAAGAATCTGGATTGTGGTGAGGGAACAGAGAATAAAGCTCATTTAGGACCTGCACTTACGAAGGGGGTAGGCAGCTGTATATCAGGGAGTATCCCTTCTGAGAATAAAAACAGCTGGAGCTAGTTAAGGTAATTACACAGTGGAAAGGTCAATGTACTGGGAACTCCTCAGAAGAATCTGATTTGTGGTGAGGGGAGAGAGATAAAAGCTCATTTAGGAACGACATGAACATGCTGTGTAGGTAGCTGTTTACCAGTAAATATCTCACTGAGATTAAGAAAAGCAGTAGCTTAATAAATTAAGTACTTCCTGGTATGGTTACTATACTGGTAACTCCCCAAAAGCATCTGGATTGTGGTGAGGGAACAGAGAAAAAAGCTCATTTAGGACCTGCACTTATGAAGGGGTTAGGCAGTTGTATATCAGGGAGTATCCCTTCTGAGAATAACAACAGCTGGAGCTTGTTAAGGTAATTACACAGGGGAAAGGATAATGTACTGGGAACTCCTCAGAAGAATCTGTTTTGTGGTGAGGGGAGAGAGATAAAAGCTCATTTAGAAACGACATGAACATGCTGCGTATGTAGCGCTTTCTACTGATTCTACTCTTCTCCACATTTCCACGTCACTGAAACTAAACCAAAATCACCACCACCCCCCCAATACACTTTACTCTATTCTCTTTACTACCTCCAACTTACCCTCCTGACTTACTGCCTGGACCTCCAGGCTCCATTGACTCCTGGTTATTGGATAGAGGATATCCCAGCTTAATACGATTGAATCAAAGGTGTTCATAGAGAAAGCCAGTCCTAAAAGAACTTAATATAAAAACAAGAATTGCGTATAAGGTTGTAACAGTAAATAAGTAACTACTGAATACAGGGCCCAGGATCAGATGTTATATTGAAATTGTATTCTTTAGGAACACCAAATCTAACTTTATAGACAGGTATACAAGTTATCTGTATATAATTGTGAAATTGTAAGATTTACACAACAGTGCTTGGTAAGGGCTGCTTTGGGTCTTAAACAGTGCTCACAGGTGCTGGTAGACTGGCATTCCCAATTCAAATGGGCAGAAGAAACACAAGAAAGATGGCAAATAATGAAGTCTTATCCCCCACCCAAAACAAGCAGGAAGCAGAGCAGTCAATCAAAAACATAGAAGAAAACCCCCAAAATGCTCTACAAAGTTTACTGATAAACATGATAAATGAAAAGATTGGATCTCTTCAGTCAATTATGTTAGAGCATGAGGAGGCAAAGCAAAAATTAATGGAGAATTTCATGGCATCCA
Organism: Perognathus longimembris pacificus; assembly: GCF_023159225.1. NCBI lineage: Eukaryota > Metazoa > Chordata > Mammalia > Rodentia > Heteromyidae > Perognathus > Perognathus longimembris. Next base: position 935 of record NW_025958970.1, on the reverse strand, counting down.
CAAATAGAAAGATAAGTGAGCTTCAAGAGTCAAATGAAAAGATAGCTACCCAACTTAAAGATTTGAGAGACAACACTCAAAACCAAAGTAATGAAGTTAATGAAGTAAAGAAGTCCATACAGGACCTAAGAAATGACATGGAAATCATCAGGAAAGACCAGTCAGAAGGAAAAGAGATTCGAAATCAAGTAGCTAGCCTACAGTCCCGACTAACTGAAGCAGAGGATCGAATCTCAGGAGCTGAAGATTCCTTAGATTCTATGGAGAAAGATAAAAAATCAATACAAATCCAGTCCAAGCAACAAAACAGATCGCTACAGGAGATTCAAGACACAATCAGGAAGCCAATTTAAGGATAATAGGTATTGAGGAAAACTTGGAGAAAGAGGTTAATGGGATAGGCAACCTATTTAACAGAATATTAGCTGAGAACTTCCCAAACATCCAGAAGGAAAGGCCTATACAGATACAAGAAGCATTTAGAACCCCAAATCGACCAGACCAGAATAGGACTTCCCACCGACACATTGTGATCAAAACAGCTTCAGCAGAGTGCAAGGAAAAAATACTCAAAGCTGTTAGGGCAAAGAAAACAATCACATATAAAGGAAAAGCAATCAGAATTACCCCGGACTTCTCAGCAGAGACCATGAAAGCAAGGAGAGCCTGGAATGAAGTATACCAAACTCTAAATAAAAATAACTACCAACCAAGAATTCTGTACCCCGCCAAACTCTCCTTCATAGCCGAAGGTCAAACAAAAGTCTTCCACAATAAGGAAAAACTGAAACAATATATCTCCACCAAACCAGCTTTACACAAAATCCTTAAAGATGTACTATACAGGGAAAATAATCAAGATCCCAACACAGACAGAGAAATGAACCCTAATTAGTAAACACTAGATCAAGAAATGGGAAGACACATTATCACTG
>NW_025958969.1:0-50357 GCF_023159225.1 Perognathus longimembris pacificus | reverse complement strand
CCAAATTAGCAGGCCAGCAGGAGAGATGGTTTGCATCTGGATAATTTTTTAGTAGAGTTCCCTGGATAGGCTGTCACATTTCCTGCTTGTTGCCTGTAAATTTCTACACAGACTGGTTAAGGGCATTTTTAAACAGATTTTAGAAGGCTTGGGCTTTAACCATCTTTCTAGTCACAAAATCCACACAGATTGAAGGCTAACCAAGTCTGCTCTCTGTAGCAGCCAGGGCAGTTTCTGAGTCACAAACAACTCCCAGTTTGGAAGCCGGCTGTGGAGGCAGCTTTCTGTAGCCATAGACTGCCACGGTCCACTCAGCTAGCACACATGTCAACCTGTATCCTATAAAGCAAAATGTTAATTTTGGGTCCAGAAAATTTAGGTTAATAGTCACACCTGTGCAGTTATTTCAAAATGACTCTGGTCCCTTGATCTTAAAGAGTTTATGAAAGCACAACGAAAAAAGAGAAAAAAAATGGAGAAGCAAAATCTTAGTCTATACCAAAGAATTGTCAGGATTAGATGTACACTTGACTCTTAGCATAGATAGACATAAAGAATAACATACTGGTTGTACATCATTGCACTTATATCACGTGCTGTATATTAAAACCTTTTGGAGTTTTTCTTAGACACATTTGTTTGTTCCCAAACATATCAGTTTAGGCTTAAAACCTGTTTTTTGTTTGTTTTTAAGTTTTACCAACACATAGACATAGACATAGACATAGACATAGACATACATACACATACAGACAATGTGCACACGTTTTGGGGCGCGCTTAGAATTGTTCTTTAATTGGCCATGTAAGTTTTTCTGGAATTCCAGTGGCAAATGATATTATTTTGCCTATATTCTAGAACCACGTGGTTAGATAGTAGACAAACAAACAAACAAACAAACAAAAAAAAACTTTTCAGCAAACCAAAATTTTCAGATCATCTGAGAAGCCAAATTTTGAGAAACCAGTTTAGCTCACAAAGGGAGCATATGGGAGACAGGGTATAAACACAGACAGTGAGCTCACAGTAAGACACCTTCATCTTTCAGCATTTGAATTGTAAGGCACCTTTGAAATGCAAGGCCACAGGACTCCAAGGTCTCTGCCCAGCCTCCAGAAATTTGGCATGCTTGTCACCTGGGGGATGGGCAGGCTTTCACTCCAACCAGTCCTATTGTCTACCATGTGCTCAATGCTAGAGAAAGCTTATGATTTAGCCAAACAAGCAGAATTTAACTGAATCTCCACAACTTAAACATCAATAACAAGAATAGAAAACCTTTCTTTGAGTCTTTTAAAGCAGATGTTAAACAAATATCAATACCCATCCTATGTCACAGGCAGGCAGGCAGAGTTTAGAGGGAGACAGAAAAAGAGACAGAGAGAACTTCATCTGCCTGAGCGCTCATAGAAGTTAGGTAAGTCCTGCAAAATATTCCAAATATATATGATTGGCTCAAACTTGAGCAGCTTTCCTGAAACAATTTAGACTTGACGAGCAACCTGCTGAGCTGAACTAGAGATCAGTTATCTCCAAACACCCACAATTGCTGATCTCCTTGACCTAGCCCAGTGGATTTATGGAAAATGTAAGCTCCAGTCTAATGGTCACTCACCCTGGTTGGGGTTTCAAATCTGTCCTGGTGGATGGAAATAGAGCGCTCGGTCAGGTCAAGTTACCTTGGTGGTGTTAGCATTTCCCTAGCCTCAGGTCCCTTCCCCCTGCTATCAGCCTGCATCTAGGAGAGCTGTAAGTCTGCCAGGACTCCCTTTAAAGGAGTTTGTTGTTCTGGATGAAGCTGTGACAATAGAGCTATAACTGATTTTAACATAGTCTCAACATAGGTCAATCTATCATTAATAGGCTTATTGAATAATTTCTCCTCAGAGTCTGAGCCATCTGAGTCTTCCTTAATGTCTAGCTCAGTGGGTTCAGGTCTTGTTAATTTTCTCAGCTCTTCCCAGGCAGCAGCATATGCTCCCAGAGCTGGGCAACACTCATCAGGTCCCTGTTCAGTTTCTCCAATCGACTGATCGAATTTAATCTATTCATGTCTAGGATCTAAGCAATCTCGGACCAGATACCAAAGAATAATAGCATCCACTGAGGTTTTCTCAGGGCCAGTTGCATCATAATGTTCCCCCTTTTTTTTTTTTTTCCAATTTTCTAACAAGTTTCTAAGTTATTGGTTCCTTCCTCCAGGAACTGGGGGCATGCTTTCTCAATAAAATAAAAGAACGTTCTAAGTTACATTGGCCAACTTTCACTGCCCGGGCATTAAGCATGCCTTTGGGGGCCTGCATGTATAGCATGCGGCTATTACCTTGTCCCATAATTGATTACTCCCGACAATACACTCTCCTCCCGCTCTCCTTCCCAAGTATTCGAACGTCCTTACCTGAGCGGGGGTCACCCGCCGTCGATCCCAGGTCTTCAAGTCCCTGTTCCAGGCGCCAAACCTGCCGGGCCAGCCGGCAGGGGAACAGAAATCCTGACTGAGGGGCGGCAGGGATACGGAAAAGGAAAAATAAGGCAAGAGAAAAAAGACAAGAGACAAAGATGGGGTACGGGAGGTCTGCAGCCATGAGGTTGAACCTCAAGACTGCAGCAACAGTTTATTCTTAACTTCCAGCTTATATGCAGTTTGGAACCAGGGAATAGCATAGGGTTGTTAAAATTCCAGAACATAAAGAGTCTTTGAAGTTTGCAACATTTGATTACAGTAAACACAGGACAAGATTGATTAACATAGGAATCTACTCCAGCGGACATAGCAAGGTGGGGACATAGCAAAGCAATTCCGGACAGTGGCTGAGGACTTTGCCTTTAGCATATCCTGGCGGGTAACAGCACAGCCAGAGGTGAAAATGAACCTAGGTGCAAGTTTGGCTCGAGAAATCTTGGCGACATCGGCACAGCCAGAGGTCAGGATGAGCTTAGCTGCTAGCTCGGCTCCCGACAGTTCCCCCGTCTTTTTATTAAAAGAAGCGAACCCGCCTGTCTTAGGTGGGGTGAGTACCTCAGCCTGCCTTACCCGTCTTAGGGAACAACTTCAGAGCAGTGCTGAAGGCCCTGTCTTAGGTCGGTCTAGGCTGGCACTGCCTCATACCCGTCTCTGGCTGCGGTTCCTCTCGGGGGAAATTCATTTACTTGGAGCTTGACCTTATGGAGCTGGCTGGCTAAACTCATGAAAGAGTTTTGCAATATGCGTACAATGCAAGGAAGACATAGGCAAGCCATCAGCAAAAGTATCCCTGGGCCGAGCAATGTCATTAGTGGCCCCTTAACGTTAGATAAGGAAGGGACATACTGTTGAAGTTGTTCAAACAGTTCTTTTGCTGTTTCTGCCACTTAAAGTCCAAAGGTGGAGCTTGTTCTAGTCCGGCTATTTGTCTATGGAGTTGAAAGAGATCTAAGGACAAGTTATTATGGTGCCAAATACCATTTAGATGTGCTACAACTTGTTCCCAAGGATAGCTCGACCCATTATACTTATGGAGGGTCACACAAATAAAGTCAAACACGGCATGACAGCGCACCCGTTGCAAAGTTTGTAAGGCACGAATTTGTTCTCCCAGAGACAACACAGATTCATACAATGCTTCTAATTTTTGTTCTACCTTATCATCAATCCTGCCTTGAAAGTGCAGGGCTTGCGTGTTATTATGAGCAAGCTGATTGACATAGTGAGCTGTCTGCACAATTTGTGTTAAAGCCATAGTAGCCGCTGCAGCAGAGGCAGCTAAGGAAATAAAGGCTAAAATTCCTGCTATTAGTAGCCCTACAAATCGTCTAGGGCGCATAAGTTCTTTTAAATGTTTTAACACTTGAATACCTGTTTCTTCATACCAACCTTCAGATAAGTTTACAGGAAGCATAACAAATGGTGGTTGCTTAATAATAATTACAGAATCAGTAAGACCACTATACAAGCAATTTGTAAAAGAACAGTTAGTGCAGGTAACATCGAAGTACATGGCTCCTATAGAAATATTAAAAGGTCCATACATAATAGCATAAGGGGGTGTTACACAACTCATAATATTTTTTAAAAAGTAGAAGTGGGCCAGGAGATATTATTCAGAGCAGCCACTAACATCCAGACATGGTGTTGAGGTCGTCCATTCATCCACCACAGACCTGGGTTGAACTTATTGGTGAGATTAGCTCCAGACCAGTCCATCAGCTGAGAATTAGTTCCTGAAATATTGGTTATAAAAGGGTGATCATGCCTACACTTTACGGGGTGCAGTTCTCCCGTGGATTCTACAAATTGAGAGGAGTTGATGCAGCGAGGTATCATGAAGGACAAGGTAGAATTGGCATGTACAGGAAACCCAGTAGGCAATGAAGTCTTTTGTATATTATATACTTGACTATTATCAGGAATCCAAATTCTATATTTTATGGATTGCATCACAGTACAGCCTGGAATATAACTGTTGGAGTCAGTTGTAAAACATAAAGGGGTTCCAATGCCAGAAGCTGCAAAATCTCCCATCTTAACGTGCTGGACAAAAGGGTCTGGAGCTGTACCGTACGCTGATCTGTTGACATGGACAAACACCTCAGCTCCCTCCCAGGTCGCGGGGTGCACAATCGGTGGATCTGGCACATAAGCCCAGTGGGTCAGCGCTTGTACCGTTCTGATGAGTTTCCACAATCCGAACACAACGCTCAAGTAGCCAGCGGACATCATTTTCATCCTGTGAAAAAACACAGACATGTCCTCGACCCCATGTCAGTACCGGATCGGGCCTGTGCCAAGCACTTGTTAAAGGATCTTTCCACTTAACTTGGGCAAAAGCTCTTTGCTCTCTCTTTTCCCAGAACCGCTGTGCTGCGGAGTGGCCATTGCAATCCAAATTTAAAAAATTTAGTATGAATAAAGTATAAGAAAGTATATTAACAGGAGAGAAGGGGTATAGTTTCCCCCCCTTTTAATTTAGAAGTTTGGTGTTTTTAACAAACCGTTGGCCCGTTTGACAATTTTTTGACCATGAGGGTTATAGGGAATTCTTGTAGAGTGAACAATTTGATAAGATTTGTAAAAAGTTTGAAAAGTTTGTCCAACATATCCTGGACCATTATTAGTTTTAATTTGTTTAGGAAGTCCCATAGTAGCAAAGCAGTGTAAGGCATGGGAGATACAATGTTTTGCCAGCTTCCCCGCTAAGAGGAGTAGCCATAATAAAATTAGAGTAAGTGTCCTATGGTAACATGGACAAAGCGGAGCCGTCCAAAAGAGAGGATGTTGGTAACATCCATTTGCCACACATGGTTAGCCGCTAAGCCTCCAGGATTAATCCCATTGGAGGGCACAGGCAGGAAGGTAGCACAGTTGGGACAAGTTTTTACAATTTGACAAGCTGCTTTACGAGTAATATGAAATTGCTGACGTAAGGCACGACTGTTTTGATGGTGGGCAGCATGTGATTGCTTTGCCAAGTCAATTTGAGAAAGAAAAATTTGGGTAGCCTCATCCGTAATAGCATTGTCCTCACTTAATGGTAAGAAGAGGCAAGAGAAGTAATTTGTTGGAGGGACAATGATGTGAAATTGTGCCCACACAATTGGCCCAAGCAATGGCTCAGGAATCACAATGAGTATAAAGCCATTTTTGCTGTTGTAAAGTATAGGGGATATAAATAACCTGTGGATCTCGTCCAAGATACTTACAAGATTCCACACGGCACATATGGACTAAGGTGGCTACCATTCATAATAAGGAATTAATACTTTTGAAGAGTAGCAGGCAAGGAAAACCACAAAAGGGGGTCCCTTCTGCCAAAGGACCGCTGTTGGAGAATGAGATATAGTTAAAATATAAAGCTTCCCAAGGGGCTGAGTAATCAATATAATTTATATGTTGGGAAGAAATGGCAGAATTTACTATGCTCAAGGCTTTTGCTGCTTCAGTTGTCATTTCTCTGGGAGATGTAGGGTCAGGGTCCCCCTTCAACAGACCAAACAGAAGGAAAATTTTGGCAAGTAGAAGAGAGAGAGCCCATGTTACAAAGCTTTGACGCAAGTTGGGGCTATTCGCCATGCCTTGAGGCAACACTAGCCAATGGTACCGTTTCATGGGTTCTTTAAAATTAGTAGAGGGGACAATAAATGTAAAGCGTTTGCAATCTTGAGGAGCAAGAGGTATGGTATAAAAACAATCTTTTAAGTCAATTATAATTTTGTATGTATTTTGAGGAATTGCCATAGGAGAGGGCAAGCCTGGTTGTAATGCCCCCATAAGTTCCATGGTGGCATTCACTCGCCGGAGATCCTGTAGGAGTCTCCATTTGCCAGATTTCTTTTTAACAACAAAAATAGGTGAATTCCATGGGGAAGTAGTAGGAGCAATGTGGCCCAAGTCCAGCTGTTCCTGCACCAGCTGTTGGGCAACAACAATCTTTTCAATTGATAGGGGCCACTGATCCACCCACACCGGAGTGTCTGATAACCATGTGATAGGATCGGCATGAGGGACAGGACGAGCAGCAACCCCCGTTAAAAATATCCCAGCCCTTGTCTAGGAGGTCGGGGCTGAGGTTGAATGGGTTCTCTAATCCCTTGCTGATGGCTTTCCAATCCTCCTGAAGGCAGTAGCCCTTGACTTAGGAGTTGACAAATGACTGCGTCACTAGGGCTAAACAAATAAACTCCCATTTTTTCCATAATATCTCTGCCCCACAAATTTATGGGCAAATGATCTAATACAAAAGGCTGGAAAGTCCCAGAATGCCCCTCACCATTTTTCCAGTTAAGGATGGCACTGCTTTGTTGGGTGTCTGCGGCATGGCCAATCCCCTACAAGGATGTAAGAGACGCAGTAAGAGGCCAGTTGGAAGGCCAATGTCTCTTGGCTATCACAGACACATCTGCTCCTGTATCTAACAGACCTCGGAAGGGCTTTTCTTGTATATAGATTGTAAGCTCGGGCCTTTCCCAGTTTATGTTTTGAACCCAAAATATGTCTGAGGACCCAAAACTCCTTTCTCACCTTTTAATAGATCAAATAAGGGTTTTAATTTAGCTGTGGACTATTTAAGGTAAGGGTGAAGCCAATTAATATCTCCCAGAAATTTTTGAAAATCATGCAAAGTACGCAAATGAGATGTCTTAACCTGTAATTTCTGGCTAGTAAAATAATAAGGACCCAAAATATGACCAAGATAAGTATACGGAGGATGCTCTTGTACCTTTTCACTAGCTATTATTAACCCAAAAGAGGTGAGATCTTGTTTTAACTGTCCAAGGAGTCTTATCCAATAAAGCCCCTTTTTATTTCCAAATAAAGCAACAGGAGAACAAAAGGAGTAGAGTTTACTTGTAAGTTGCTAAGTATTGACCAACAAGTAGTTCCCAGAATTTTGTTGTAACACTTAAAGAACGGCAGACTGAATGGGGTCCAATTGTCATTAAATCTAATCATATTATTTAACCTTACCTTACTGGCACGTGAAAGAGAAAACAAATGAATAACAATAAGTCTCAGCTTCAGTGGATCTGAAGTGGCTGTGTCTTCCATCCCAAATTAGCAGGCCAGCAGGAGAGATGGTTTGCATCTGGATAATTTTTTAGTAGAGTTCCCTGGATAGGCTGTCACATTTCCTGCTTGTTGCCTGTAAATTTCTACACAGACTGGTTAAGGGCATTTTTAAACAGATTTTAGAAGGCTTGGGCCTTTAACCATCTTTCTAGTCACAAAATCCACACAGATTGAAGGCTAACCAAGTCTGCTCTCTGTAGCAGCCAGGGCAGTTTCTGAGTCACAAACAACTCCCAGTTTGGAAGCCGGCTGTGGAGGCAGCTTTCTGTAGCCATAGACTGCCACGGTCCACTCAGCTAGCACACATGTCAACCTGTATCCTATAAAGCAAAATGTTAATTTTGGGTCCAGAAAATTTAGGTTAATAGTCACACCTGTGCAGTTATTTCAAAATGACTCTGGTCCCTTGATCTTAAAGAGTTTATGAAAGCACAACGAAAAAAGAGAAAAAAAATGGAGAAGCAAAATCTTAGTCTATACCAAAGAATTGTCAGGATTAGATGTACACTTGACTCTTAGCATAGATAGACATAAAGAATAACATACTGGTTGTACATCATTGCACTTATATCACGTGCTGTATATTAAAACCTTTTGGAGTTTTTCTTAGACACATTTGTTTGTTCCCAAACATATCAGTTTAGGCTTAAAACCTGTTTTTTGTTTTGTTTTTAAGTTTTACCAACACATAGACATAGACATAGACATAGACATAGACATACATACACATACAGACAATGTGCACACGTTTTGGGGCGCGCTTAGAATTGTTCTTTAATTGGCCATGTAAGTTTTTCTGGAATTCCAGTGGCAAATGATATTATTTTGCCTATATTCTAGAACCACGTGGTTAGATAGTAGACAAACAAACAAACAAACAAACAAAAAAAAACTTTTCAGCAAACCAAAATTTTCAGATCATCTGAGAAGCCAAATTTTGAGAAACCAGTTTAGCTCACAAAGGGAGCATATGGGAGACAGGGTATAAACACAGACAGTGAGCTCACAGTAAGACACCTTCATCTTTCAGCATTTGAATTGTAAGGCACCTTTGAAATGCAAGGCCACAGGACTCCAAGTCTCTGCCCAGCCTCCAGAAATTTGGCATGCTTGTCACCTGGGGGATGGGCAGGCTTTCACTCCAACCAGTCCTATTGTCTACCATGTGCTCAATGCTAGAGAAAGCTTATGATTTAGCCAAACAAGCAGAATTTAACTGAATCTCCACAACTTAAACATCAATAACAAGAATAGAAAACCTTTCTTTGAGTCTTTTAAAGCAGATGTTAAACAAATATCAATACCCATCCTATGTCACAGGCAGGCAGGCAGAGTTTAGAGGGAGACAGAAAAAGAGACAGAGAGAACTTCATCTGCCTGAGCGCTCATAGAAGTTAGGTAAGTCCTGCAAAATATTCCAAATATATATGATTGGGCTCAAACTTGAGCAGCTTTCCTGAAACAATTTAGACTTGACGAGCAACCTGCTGAGCTGAACTAGAGATCAGTTATCTCCAAACACCCACAATTGCTGATCTCCTTGACCTAGCCCAGTGGATTTATGGAAAATGTAAGCTCCAGTCTAATGGTCACTCACCCTGGTTGGGGTTTCAAATCTGTCCTGGTGGATGGAAATAGAGCGCTCGGTCAGGTCAAGTTACCTTGGTGGTGTTAGCATTTCCCTAGCCTCAGGTCCCTTCCCCCTGCTATCAGCCTGCATCTAGGAGAGCTGTAAGTCTGCCAGGACTCCCTTTAAAGGAGTTTGTTGTTCTGGATGAAGCTGTGACAATAGAGCTATAACTGATTTTAACATAGTCTCAACATAGGTCAATCTATCATTAATAGGCTTATTGAATAATTTCTCCTCAGAGTCTGAGCCATCTGAGTCTTCCTTAATGTCTAGCTCAGTGGGTTCAGGTCTTGTTAATTTTCTCAGCTCTTCCCAGGCAGCAGCATATGCTCCCAGAGCTGGGCAACACTCATCAGGTCCCTGTTCAGTTTCTCCAATCGACTGATCGAATTTAATCTATTCATGTCTAGGATCTAAGCAATCTCGGACCAGATACCAAAGAATAATAGCATCCACTGAGGTTTTCTCAGGGCCAGTTGCATCATAATGTTCCCCCTTTTTTTTTTTTTCCAATTTTCTAACAAGTTTCTAAGTTATTGGTTCCTTCCTCCAGGAACTGGGGGCATGCTTTCTCAATAAAATAAAAGAAACGTTCTAAGTTACATTGGCCAACTTTCACTGCCCGGGCATTAAGCATGCCTTTGGGGGCCTGCATGTATAGCATGCGGCTATTACCTTGTCCCATAATTTATTACTCCCGACAATACACTCTCCTCCCGCTCTCCTTCCCAAGTATTCGAACGTCCTTACCTGAGCGGGGGTCACCCGCCGTCGATCCCAGGTCTTCAAGTCCCTGTTCCAGGCGCCAAACCTGCCGGGCCAGCCGGCAGGGGAACAGAAATCCTGACTGAGGGGCGGCAGGGATACGGAAAAGGAAAAATAAGGCAAGAGAAAAAAGACAAGAGACAAAGATGGGGTACGGGAGGTCTGCAGCCATGAGGTTGAACCTCAAGACTGCAGCAACAGTTTATTCTTAACTTCCAGCTTATATGCAGTTTTGGAACCAGGGAATAGCATAGGGTTGTTAAAATTCCAGAACATAAAGAGTCTTTGAAGTTTGCAACATTTGATTACAGTAAACACAGGACAAGATTGATTAACATAGGAATCTACTCCAGCGGACATAGCAAGGTGGGGACATAGCAAAGCAATTCCGGACAGTGGCTGAGGACTTTGACTTTAGCATATCCTGGCGGTAACAGCACAGCCAGAGGTGAAAATGAACCTAGGTGCAAGTTTGGCTCGAGACAACTTGGCGACATCGGCACAGCCAGAGGTCAGGATGAGCTTAGCTGCTAGCTCGGCTCCCGACAGTTCGGGAACAGAGAAAAAAGCTCATTTAGGACCTGCACTTACGAAGGGGGTAGGCAGCATTATATCAGGGAGTAAACCTTCTGAGAATAAAAACAGCTGGAGCTTGTTAAGGTAATTACACAGGGGAAAGGATAATGTACTGGGAACTCCTCAGAAGAATCTGATTTGTGGTGAGGGGAGAGCGATAAAAGCTCATTTAGGAACGACATGAACATGCTGCGTAGGTAGCAGTTTATCAGTAAATATCTCCACTGAGATTAAGAAAAGCAGTAGCTTAATAAATTAAGTACTTCCTGGTATGGTTACTGTACTGGTAACTGCCCAAAAGAATCTGGATTGTGGTGAGGGAACAGAGAAAAAAGCTCATTTAGGACCTGAACTTACGAAGGGGGTAGGCAGCGGTATATCAGGGAGTAAAACTTCTGAGAATAAAAACAGCTGGAGCTTGCTAAGGTAATTACACAGGGGAAAGGATAATGTACTGGGAACTCCTCAGAAGAATCTGATTTGTGCTGAGGGGAGAGAGATAAAAGCTCATTTAGGAACGACATGAACATGCTGCGTACGTAGCTGTTTATCAGTAAATATCTCCAATGAGATTAAGAAAAGCAGTAGCTTAAGAAATTAAGTACTTCCTGGTATGGTTACTGTACTGGTAACTCCCCAAAAGAATCTGGATTGTGGTGAGGGAACAGAGAAAAAAGCTCATTTAGGACCTGCACTAAGAAGGGGTTAGGCAGCATTATATCAGGGAGTAAACCTTCTGAAAATAAAAACAGCTGGAGCTTGTTAAGGTAATTACACAGGGGAAAGGATATGTACTGGGAACTCCTCAGAAGAATCTGAGTTGTGCTGAGGGGAGAGAGATAAAAGCTCATTTTGGAACGACATGAACATGCTGCGTACGTAGCGGTTTATCAGTAAATATCTCCACTGAGATTAAGAAAAGCAGTAGCTTAAGAAATTAAGTACTTCCTGGTATGGTTACTCTACTGGTAACTCCCCAAAAGAATCTGGATTGTGGTGAGGGAACAGAGAAAAAAGCTCATTTAGGACCTGCACTTACGAAGGGGTTAGGCAGCATTATATCAGGGAATAAACATTCTGAGAATAAAAACAGCTGGAGCTTGTTAAGGTAATTACACTGGGGAAAGGATAATGTACTGGGAACTCCTCAGAAGAATCTGATTTGTGGTGAGAGGAGAGAGATAAAAGCTCATTTAGGAACGACATGAACATGCTGCGTAAGTAGCTGTTTATCAGTAAATATCTTCACTGAGATTAAGAAAAGCAGTAGCTTAATAAATTAAGTACTTCCTGGTATGGTTACTGTACTGGTAACTCCCCAAAAGAATCTGGATTGTGGTGAGGGATCAGAGAAAAAAGCTCATTTAAGACCTGAACTTACGAAGGGGGTAGGCAGCAGTATATCAGGGAGTAAACCTTCTGAGAATAAAAACAGCTGGAGCTTGTTAAGGTAATTACACAGGGGAAAGGATAATGTACTGGGAACTCCTCAGAAGAATCTGATTTTTGGTGAGGGGAGAGAGATAAAAGCTCATTTAGGAACGACATGAACATGCTGCATACGTAGCTGTTTATCAGTAAATATCTCCACTGAGATTAAGAAAAGCAGTAGCTTAATAAATTAAGTACTTCCTGCTATGGATACTGTACTGGTAACTCCCCAAAAGAATCTGGATTGTGGTGAGGGAACAGAGAAAAAAGCTGATTTAGGACCTGCACATACGAAGGGGGTAGGCAGCTGTATATCAGGGAGAATCCCTTCTGAGAATAAAAACAGCTGGAGCTTCTTAAGGTAATTACACAGGGGAAAGGATAATGTACTGGGAACTCCTCAGAAGAATCTGATTTGTGGTGAGGGGAGAGAGATAAAAGCTCATTTAGGAACGACATGAACGTGCTGCGTAGGTAGCTGTTTATCAGTAAATATCTCCACTGAGATTAAGAAAAGCAGTAGCTTAATAAATTAAGTACTTCCTGGTATGGTTACTGTACTGGTAACTGCCCAAAAGAATCTGGATTGTGGTGAGGGAACAGAGAAAAAAGCTCATTTAGGACCTGCACTTACGAAGGGGGTAGGGAGCTGTATATCAGGGCGTAACCCTTCTGAGAATAAAAACAGCTGGAGCTTGTTAAGGTAATTACACAGGGGAAAGGATAATGTACTGGAAACTCCTCAGAAGAATCTGATTTGTGGTGAGGGGAGAGAGATAAAAGCTCATTTAGGAACGACATGAACATGCTGCGTAGGTAGCTGTTTATCAGTAAATATCTCCACTGAGATTAAGAAAAGCAGTAGCTTAATAAATTAAGCACTTCCTGGTATGGTTACTGTACTGGTAACTCCCAAAAAGAATCTGGATTGTGGTGAGGGAACAGAGAAAAAAGCTCATTTAGGACCTGCACTTACGAAAGGGGTAGGCAGCTGTATATCAGGGAGTATCGCTTCTGAGAATAAAAACAGCTGGAGCTTGTTAAGGTAATTACACAGGTGAAAGGATAATGTACTGGGAATTCCTCAGAACAATCTGATTAGTGGAGAGGGGAGAGAGATAAAAGCTCATTTAAGAACGACATGAACAAGCTGCGTAGGTAGCTGTTTATCAGTAAATGTCTCCACTGAGATTAAGAGAAGCAGTAGCTTAATAAATTAAGTACTTCCTGGTATGGTTACTGTACAGGTAACTCCCAAAAGAATCTGGATTGTGGTGAGGAAAGAGAGAAAAAAGCTCATTTAGGACCTGCACTTACGAAGGGGGTAGGCAGCTGTATATCAGGGAGTAAACCTTCTGAGAATAAAAACAGCTGGATCTTGTTAAGGTAATTACACAGGGGAAAGGATAATGTACTGGGAACTCCTCAGAAGAATCTGATTTGTGGTGAGGGGAGAGAGATAAAAGCTCATTTAGGAACGACATGAACATGCTGCGTACGTAGCTGTTTATCAGTAAATATCTCCACTGATATTAAGAAAAACAGTAGCTTAAGAAATTAAGTACTTCCTGGTATGGTTACTCTACTGGTAACTCCCCAAAAGAATCTGGATTGTGGTGAGGGAACAGAGAATAAAGCTCATTTAGGACCTGCACTTACGAAGGGGTTAGGCAGCATTATATCAGGGAGTAAACCTTCTGAGAATAAAAACAGCTGGAGATTGTTAAGGTAATTACACTGGGGAAAGGATAATGTACTGGGAACTCCTCAGAAGAATCTGATTTGTGGTGAGGGGAGAGAGATAAAAGCTCATTTAGGAACGACATGAACATGCTGCGTAGGTAGCTGTTTAGTAGTAAATATCTCCACTGAAATTAAGAAAAGCAGTAGCTTAATAAATTAAGTACTTCCTGCTATGGATACTGTACTGGTAACTCCACAAAAGAATCTGGATTGTGGTGAGGGAACAGAGAAAAAAGCTCATTTAGGACCAGCACATACGAAGGGGGTAGGCAGCTGTATATCAGGGAGAATCCCTTCTGAGAATAAAAACAGCTGGAGCTTGTTAAGGTAATTACACAGGGGAAAGGATAATGTACTGGGAACTCCTCAGAAGAATCTGATTTGTGGTGACGGGAGAGAGATAAAAGCTCATTTAGGAACGACATGAACATGCTAGGTAGGTAGCTGTTTATCAGTAAATATCTCCACTGAGATAAAGAAAAGCAGTAGCTTAATAAATTAAGTACTTCCTGGTATGGTTACTGTACTGGTAACTCCCCAAATGAATCTGGATTGTGGTGAGGGAACAGAGAAAAAAGCTCATTTAGGACCTGCACTTACGAAGGGGGTAGGCAGCTGTATATCAGGAAGTAAACCTTCTGAGAATAAAAACAGCTAGAGCTTGTTAAGGTAATTACACAGGGGAAAGGATAATGTACTGGGAACTCCTCAGAAGAATCTGATTTTTGGTGAGGGGAGAGAGATAAAAGCTCCTTTAGGAACGACATGAACATGCTGCGTAGGTAGCTGTTTATCAGTAAATATCTCCACTGAGATTAAGAAAAGCAGTAGCTTAATAAATTAAGTACTTCCTGGTATGGTTACTATACTGGTAACTCCCCAAAAGAATCTGGATTGTGGTGAGGGAACAGAGAAAAAAGCTCATTTAGGACCTGCACTTACGAAGGGGGTAGGCAGCTGTATATCAGGGAGTAAACCTTCTGAGAATAAAACAGCTGGTGTTTGTTAAGGTAATTACACAGGGGAAAGGATAATGTACTGGGAACTCCTAAGAAGAATCTGATTTATGGTGAGGAGAGAGAGATAAAAGCTCATTTAGGAACGACATGAACATGCTGCGTAGGTAGCTGTTTATCAGTAAATATCTCCACTGAGATTAAGAAAAGCAGTAGCTTAATAATGTAAGTACTTCCTGGTATGGTTACTGTACTGGTAACTCCCCAAAAAAATTTGGATTGTGGTGAGGGAACAGAGAAAAAAGCTCATTTAGGACCTGCACTTACGAAGGGGGTAGGGATCTGTATATCAGGGAGTAAACCTTCTGAGAATAAAAACAGATGGAGCTTGTTAAGGTAATTACGCAGGGGAAAGGATAATGTACTGGGAACTCCTCAGAAGATTCTGATTTGTGGTGAGGGGAGAGAGATATAAGCGCATTAAAGAACGACATGAACCTGCTGCGTAGGTAGCTGTTTATCAGTAAATATCTCCACTGAGATTAAGAAAAGCAGTAGATTAATAAATTAAGTACTTCCTGGTATGGTTACTGTACTGGTAACTCCCCAACAGAATCTGGATTGTGGTGAGGGAACTGAGAAAAAAGCTCACTTAGGACCTGCACTTACGAAGGGGGTAGGCAGCTGTATATCAGGGAGTAAACCTTCTGAGAATAAAAACAGCTGGATCTTGTTAAGGTAATTACACAGGGGAAAGGATAATGTACTGGGAACTCCTCAGAAGAATCTGATTTGTGGTGAGGGGAGAGAGATAAAAGCTCATTTAGGAACGAAATGATCATGCTGCGTAGGTAGCTGTTTGTCAGTAAATATCTCCACTGAGATTAAGAAAAGCAGTAGCTTAATAAATTAAGTACTTCCTGGTATGGTTACTGTACTGGTAACTCCCCAAAAGAATCTGGATTGTGGTGAGGGAACAGAGAAAAAGGCTCATTTAGGACCTGCACTTCCGAAGGGGTTAGGCAGCTGTATATCAGGGAGTAAAACTTCTGAGAATAAAAACAGCTGGACCTTGTTAAGGTAATTACACAGGGGAAAGGATAATGTACTTGGAACTCCTCAGAAGAATCTGATTTGTGATGAGGCGAGAGAGACAAAAGCTCATTTAGGAACGACATGAACATGCTGCGTAGGTAGCTGTTTATCAGTAAATATCTCCACCTAGATTAAGAAAAGCAGTAGCTTAATAAATTAAGTAATTGCTGGGATGGCTACTGTACTGATAACTCCCCAAAAGAATCTGGATTGTGGTGAGGGAACAGAGAAAAAGCTCATTTAGGACCTGCACTTACGAAGGGGGTAGGCAGCTGTATATCAGGGAGTATCGCTTCTGAGAATAAAAACAGATGGAGCTTGTTAAGGTAATTACACAGGGGAAAGGATAATATACTGGGAACTCCTCAGAACAATCTGATTAGTGGAGAGGGGAGAGAGATAGAAGCTCATTTATGAACGACATGAACAAGCTGCGTAGGTAGCTGTTTATCAGTAAATGTCTCCACTGAGATTAAGAAAAGCAGTAGCTTAATAAATTAAGTACTTCCTGGTATGGTTACTGTACAGGTAACTCCCCAAAAGAATCTGGATTGTGGTGAGGGAACAGAGAAAAAAGCTCATTTAGGACCTGCACTTACGAAGGGGGTAGGCAGCTGTATATCAGGGAGTAAACCTTCTGAGAATAAAAACAGCTGGAGCTTGTTAAGGTAATTACACAGGGGAAAGGATAATGTACTGGGAACTCCTCAGAAAAATCTGATTTGTGGTGAGGGGAGGGAGATAAAAGCTCATTTAGGAACGACATGAACATGCTGCGTAGGTAGCTGTTGATCAGTAAATATCTCCACTGAGATTAAGAAAAGCAGTAGATTAATAAATTAAGTACTTCCTGGTATGGTTACTGTACTGGTAACTCCCCAACAGAATCTGGATTGTGGTGAGGGAACTGAGAAAAAAGCTCACTTAGGACCTGCACTTACGAAGGGGGTAGGCAGCTGTATATCAGGGAGTAAACCTTCTGAGAATAAAAACAGCTGGATCTTGTTAAGGTAATTACACAGGGGAAAGGATAATGTACTGGGAACTCCTCAGAAGAATCTGATTTGTGGTGAGGGGAGAGAGATAAAAGCTCATTTAGGAACGAAATGATCATGCTGCGTAGGTAGCTGTTTGTCAGTAAATATCTCCACTGAGATTAAGAAAAGCAGTAGCTTAATAAATTAAGTACTTCCTGGTATGGTTACTGTACTGGTAACTCCCCAAAAGAATCTGGATTGTGGTGAGGGAACAGAGAAAAAGGCTCATTTAGGACCTGCACTTCCGAAGGGGTTAGGCAGCTGTATATCAGGGAGTAAAACTTCTGAGAATAAAAACAGCTGGACCTTGTTAAGGTAATTACACAGGGGAAAGGATAATGTACTTGGAACTCCTCAGAAGAATCTGATTTGTGATGAGGCGAGAGAGACAAAAGCTCATTTAGGAACGACATGAACATGCTGCGTAGGTAGCTGTTTATCAGTAAATATCTCCACCTAGATTAAGAAAAGCAGTAGCTTAATAAATTAAGTAATTGCTGGGATGGCTACTGTACTGATAACTCCCCAAAAGAATCTGGATTGTGGTGAGGGAACAGAGAAAAAGCTCATTTAGGACCTGCACTTACGAAGGGGGTAGGCAGCTGTATATCAGGGAGTATCGCTTCTGAGAATAAAAACAGATGGAGCTTGTTAAGGTAATTACACAGGGGAAAGGATAATATACGGGGAACTCCTCAGAACAATCTGATTAGTGGAGAGGGGAGAGAGATAGAAGCTCATTTATGAACGACATGAACAAGCTGCGTAGGTAGCTGTTTATCAGTAAATGTCTCCACTGAGATTAAGAAAAGCAGTAGCTTAATAAATTAAGTACTTCCTGGTATGGTTACTGTACAGGTAACTCCCCAAAAGAATCTGGATTGTGGTGAGGGAACAGAGAAAAAAGCTCATTTAGGACCTGCACTTACGAAGGGGGTAGGCAGCTGTATATCAGGGAGTAAACCTTCTGAGAATAAAAACAGCTGGAGCTTGTTAAGGTAATTACACAGGGGAAAGGATAATGTACTGGGAACTCCTCAGAAAAATCTGATTTGTGGTGAGGGGAGGGAGATAAAAGCTCATTTAGGAACGACATGAACATGCTGCGTAGGTAGCTGTTGATCAGTAAATATCTCCACTGAGATTAAGAAAAGCAGTAGCTTAATAAATTAAGTACTTCCTGGTATGGTTACTGTATTGGTAACTCCCCAAAAGAATCTGGATTGTGGTGAGGGAACAGAGAAAAAAGCTCATTTAGGACCTGCACTTACGAAGGGGGTAGGCAGCTGTATATCAGGGAGTAAACCTTCTGAGAATAAAAACAGCTGGAGCTTGTTAAGGTAATTACACAGGGGAAAGGATAATGTACTGGGAACTCCTCAGAAGAATCTGATTTGTGGTGAGGGGAGAGAGATAAAAGCTCATTTAGGAACGACATGAACATGCTGCGTAGGTAGCAGTTTATCAGTAAATATCTCCACTGAGATTAAGAAAAGCAGTAGCTTAATAAATGAAGTACTTCCTGGTATGGTTACTGTACTGGTAACTCCCAAAAGAATCTGGATTGTGGTGAGGGAACAGAGAAAAAAGCTCATTTAGGACCTGCACTTACGAAGGGGGTTGGCAGCTGTATATCAGGGAGTAAACCTTCTGAGAATAAAAACAGCTGGAGCTTGTTAAGGTAATTACACAGGGGAAAGGATAATGTACTGGGAACTCCTCAGAAGAATCTGATTTGTGGTGAGGGGAGACAGATAAAAGCTCAATTAGGAACGACATGAACATGCTGCGTACGTAGCTGTTTATCAGTAAATATCTCCACTGAGATTAAGAAAAGCAGTAGCTTAATAAATTATGTACTTCCTGGTATGGTTACTGTACTGGTAACTCCCCAAAAGAATCTGGATTGTGGTGAGGGAACAGAGAAAAAAGCTCATTTAGGACCTGCACTTACAAAGGGGGTAGGCAGCTACATATCAGGGAGTAAACCTTCTGAGAATAAAAACAGCTGGAGCTTGTTAAGGTAATTACACAGGGGAAAGGATAATGTACTGGAAACTCCTCAGAAGAATCTGATTTGTGGTGAGGGGAGAGAGATAAAAGCTCATTTAGGAACGACATGAACATGCTGCGTACGTAGCTGTTTATCAGTAAATATCTCCACTGATATTAAGAAAAACAGTAGCTTAAGAAATTAAGTACTTCCTGGTATGGTTACTCTACTGGTAACTCCCCAAAAGAATCTGGATTGTGGTGAGGGAACAGAGAATAAAGCTCATTTAGGACCTGCACTTACGAAGGGGTTAGGCAGCATTATATCAGGGAGTAAACCTTCTGAGAATAAAAACAGCTGGAGATTGTTAAGGTAATTACACTGGGGAAAGGATAATGTACTGGGAACTCCTCAGAAGAATCTGATTTGTGGTGAGGGGAGAGAGATAAAAGCTCATTTAGGAACGACATGAACATGCTGCGTAGGTAGCTGTTTAGTAGTAAATATCTCCACTGAAATTAAGAAAAGCAGTAGCTTAATAAATTAAGTACTTCCTGCTATGGATACTGTACTGGTAACTCCACAAAAGAATCTGGATTGTGGTGAGGGAACAGAGAAAAAAGCTCATTTAGGACCAGCACATACGAAGGGGGTAGGCAGCTGTATATCAGGGAGAATCCCTTCTGAGAATAAAAACAGCTGGAGCTTGTTAAGGTAATTACACAGGGGAAAGGATAATGTACTGGGAACTCCTCAGAAGAATCTGATTTGTGGTGACGGGAGAGAGATAAAAGCTCATTTAGGAACGACATGAACATGCTAGGTAGGTAGCTGTTTATCAGTAAATATCTCCACTGAGATAAAGAAAAGCAGTAGCTTAATAAATTAAGTACTTCCTGGTATGGTTACTGTACTGGTAACTCCCCAAATGAATCTGGATTGTGGTGAGGGAACAGAGAAAAAAGCTCATTTAGGACCTGCACTTACGAAGGGGGTAGGCAGCTGTATATCAGGAAGTAAACCTTCTGAGAATAAAAACAGCTAGAGCTTGTTAAGGTAATTACACAGGGGAAAGGATAATGTACTGGGAACTCCTCAGAAGAATCTGATTTTTGGTGAGGGGAGAGAGATAAAAGCTCCTTTAGGAACGACATGAACATGCTGCGTAGGTAGCTGTTTATCAGTAAATATCTCCACTGAGATTAAGAAAAGCAGTAGCTTAATAAATTAAGTACTTCCTGGTATGGTTACTATACTGGTAACTCCCCAAAAGAATCTGGATTGTGGTGAGGGAACAGAGAAAAAAGCTCATTTAGGACCTGCACTTACGAAGGGGGTAGGCAGCTGTATATCAGGGAGTAAACCTTCTGAGAATAAAAACAGCTGGTGTTTGTTAAGGTAATTACACAGGGGAAAGGATAATGTACTGGGAACTCCTAAGAAGAATCTGATTTATGGTGAGGAGAGAGAGATAAAAGCTCTTTTAGGAACGACATGAACATGCTGCGTAGGTAGCTGTTTATCAGTAAATATCTCCACTGAGATTAAGAAAAGCAGTAGCTTAATAATGTAAGTACTTCCTGGTATGGTTACTGTACTGGTAACTCCCAAAAAAAATTTGGATTGTGGTGAGGGAACAGAGAAAAAAGCTCATTTAGGACCTGCACTTACGAAGGGGGTAGGGAGCTGTATATCAGGGAGTAAACCTTCTGAGAATAAAAACAGATGGAGCTTGTTAAGGTAATTACACAGGGGAAAGGATAATGTACTGGGAACTCCTCAGAAGATTCTGATTTGTGGTGAGGGGAGAGAGATATAAGCGCATTAAAGAACGACATGAACCTGCTGCGTAGGTAGCTGTTTATCAGTAAATATCTCCACTGAGATTAAGAAAAGCAGTAGATTAATAAATTAAGTACTTCCTGGTATGGTTACTGTACTGGTAACTCCCCAACAGAATCTGGATTGTGGTGAGGGAACTGAGAAAAAAGCTCACTTAGGACCTGCACTTACGAAGGGGGTAGGCAGCTGTATATCAGGGAGTAAACCTTCTGAGAATAAAAACAGCTGGATCTTGTTAAGGTAATTACACAGGGGAAAGGATAATGTACTGGGAACTCCTCAGAAGAATCTGATTTGTGGTGAGGGGAGAGAGATAAAAGCTCATTTAGGAACGAAATGATCATGCTGCGTAGGTAGCTGTTTGTCAGTAAATATCTCCACTGAGATTAAGAAAAGCAGTAGCTTAATAAATTAAGTACTTCCTGGTATGGTTACTGTACTGGTAACTCCCCAAAAGAATCTGGATTGTGGTGAGGGAACAGAGAAAAAGGCTCATTTAGGACCTGCACTTCCGAAGGGGTTAGGCAGCTGTATATCAGGGAGTAAAACTTCTGAGAATAAAAACAGCTGGACCTTGTTAAGGTAATTACACAGGGGAAAGGATAATGTACTTGGAACTCCTCAGAAGAATCTGATTTGTGATGAGGCGAGAGAGACAAAAGCTCATTTAGGAACGACATGAACATGCTGCGTAGGTAGCTGTTTATCAGTAAATATCTCCACCTAGATTAAGAAAAGCAGTAGCTTAATAAATTAAGTAATTGCTGGGATGGCTACTGTACTGATAACTCCCCGAAAGAATCTGGATTGTGGTGAGGGAACAGAGAAAAAGCTCATTTAGGACCTGCACTTACGAAGGGGGTAGGCAGCTGTATATCAGGGAGTATCGCTTCTGAGAATAAAAACAGATGGAGCTTGTTAAGGTAATTACACAGGGGAAAGGATAATATACTGGGAACTCCTCAGAACAATCTGATTAGTGGAGAGGGGAGAGAGATAGAAGCTCATTTATGAACGACATGAACAAGCTGCGTAGGTAGCTGTTTATCAGTAAATGTCTCCACTGAGATTAAGAAAAGCAGTAGCTTAATAAATTAAGTACTTCCTGGTATGGTTACTGTACAGGTAACTCCCCAAAAGAATCTGGATTGTGGTGAGGGAACAGAGAAAAAAGCTCATTTAGGACCTGCACTTACGAAGGGGGTAGGCAGCTGTATATCAGGGAGTAAACCTTCTGAGAATAAAAACAGCTGGAGCTTGTTAAGGTAATTACACAGGGGAAAGGATAATGTACTGGGAACTCCTCAGAAAAATCTGATTTGTGGTGAGGGGAGGGAGATAAAAGCTCATTTAGGAACGACATGAACATGCTGCGTAGGTAGCTGTTGATCAGTAAATATCTCCACTGAGATTAAGAAAAGCAGTAGATTAATAAATTAAGTACTTCCTGGTATGGTTACTGTACTGGTAACTCCCCAACAGAATCTGGATTGTGGTGAGGGAACTGAGAAAAAAGCTCACTTAGGACCTGCACTTACGAAGGGGGTAGGCAGCTGTATATCAGGGAGTAAACCTTCTGAGAATAAAAACAGCTGGATCTTGTTAAGGTAATTACACAGGGGAAAGGATAATGTACTGGGAACTCCTCAGAAGAATCTGATTTGTGGTGAGGGGAGAGAGATAAAAGCTCATTTAGGAACGAAATGATCATGCTGCGTAGGTAGCTGTTTGTCAGTAAATATCTCCACTGAGATTAAGAAAAGCAGTAGCTTAATAAATTAAGTACTTCCTGGTATGGTTACTGTACTGGTAACTCCCCAAAAGAATCTGGATTGTGGTGAGGGAACAGAGAAAAAGGCTCATTTAGGACCTGCACTTCCGAAGGGGTTAGGCAGCTGTATATCAGGGAGTAAAACTTCTGAGAATAAAAACAGCTGGACCTTGTTAAGGTAATTACACAGGGGAAAGGATAATGTACTTGGAACTCCTCAGAAGAATCTGATTTGTGATGAGGCGAGAGAGACAAAAGCTCATTTAGGAACGACATGAACATGCTGCGTAGGTAGCTGTTTATCAGTAAATATCTCCACCTAGATTAAGAAAAGCAGTAGCTTAATAAATTAAGTAATTGCTGGGATGGCTACTGTACTGATAACTCCCCAAAAGAATCTGGATTGTGGTGAGGGAACAGAGAAAAAGCTCATTTAGGACCTGCACTTACGAAGGGGGTAGGCAGCTGTATATCAGGGAGTATCGCTTCTGAGAATAAAAACAGATGGAGCTTGTTAAGGTAATTACACAGGGGAAAGGATAATATACGGGGAACTCCTCAGAACAATCTGATTAGTGGAGAGGGGAGAGAGATAGAAGCTCATTTATGAACGACATGAACAAGCTGCGTAGGTAGCTGTTTATCAGTAAATGTCTCCACTGAGATTAAGAAAAGCAGTAGCTTAATAAATTAAGTACTTCCTGGTATGGTTACTGTACAGGTAACTCCCCAAAAGAATCTGGATTGTGGTGAGGGAACAGAGAAAAAAGCTCATTTAGGACCTGCACTTACGAAGGGGGTAGGCAGCTGTATATCAGGGAGTAAACCTTCTGAGAATAAAAACAGCTGGAGCTTGTTAAGGTAATTACACAGGGGAAAGGATAATGTACTGGGAACTCCTCAGAAAAATCTGATTTGTGGTGAGGGGAGGGAGATAAAAGCTCATTTAGGAACGACATGAACATGCTGCGTAGGTAGCTGTTGATCAGTAAATATCTCCACTGAGATTAAGAAAAGCAGTAGCTTAATAAATTAAGTACTTCCTGGTATGGTTACTGTATTGGTAACTCCCCAAAAGAATCTGGATTGTGGTGAGGGAACAGAGAAAAAAGCTCATTTAGGACCTGCACTTACGAAGGGGGTAGGCAGCTGTATATCAGGGAGTAAACCTTCTGAGAATAAAAACAGCTGGAGCTTGTTAAGGTAATTACACAGGGGAAAGGATAATGTACTGGGAACTCCTCAGAAGAATCTGATTTGTGGTGAGGGGAGAGAGATAAAAGCTCATTTAGGAACGACATGAACATGCTGCGTAGGTAGCAGTTTATCAGTAAATATCTCCACTGAGATTAAGAAAAGCAGTAGCTTAATAAATGAAGTACTTCCTGGTATGGTTACTGTACTGGTAACTCCCAAAAGAATCTGGATTGTGGTGAGGGAACAGAGAAAAAAGCTCATTTAGGACCTGCACTTACGAAGGGGGTTGGCAGCTGTATATCAGGGAGTAAACCTTCTGAGAATAAAAACAGCTGGAGCTTGTTAAGGTAATTACACAGGGGAAAGGATAATGTACTGGGAACTCCTCAGAAGAATCTGATTTGTGGTGAGGGGAGACAGATAAAAGCTCAATTAGGAACGACATGAACATGCTGCGTACGTAGCTGTTTATCAGTAAATATCTCCACTGAGATTAAGAAAAGCAGTAGCTTAATAAATTATGTACTTCCTGGTATGGTTACTGTACTGGTAACTCCCCAAAAGAATCTGGATTGTGGTGAGGGAACAGAGAAAAAAGCTCATTTAGGACCTGCACTTACAAAGGGGGTAGGCAGCTACATATCAGGGAGTAAACCTTCTGAGAATAAAAACAGCTGGAGCTTGTTAAGGTAATTACACAGGGGAAAGGATAATGTACTGGGAACTCTTCAGAAGAATCTGATTTGTGGTGAGGGGAGAGAGATAAAAGCTCATTTAGGAACGACATGAACATGCTGCGTAGGTTGCTGTTTATCAGGAAATATCTCCACTGAGATTAAGAAAAGCAGTAGCTTAATAAATTAAGTACCTCCTGGTATGATTACTGTACTGGTAACTACTCAAAAGAATCTGGATTGTGGTGAGGGAACAGAGAAAAAAGCTCATTTAGGACCTGCACTTACAAAGGGGGTAGGCAGCTGTATATCAGGGAGTAAACCTTCTGAGAATAAAAACAGCTGGATCTTGTTAGGGTAATTACACAGGGGAAAGGATAATGTACTGGGAACTCCTCAGAAGAATATGATTTGTGGTGAGGGGAGAGAGATAAAATCTCATTTAGGAACGACATGAACATGGTGTGTAGGTAGCGGTTTATCAGTAAATATCTCCACTGAGATTAAGAAAAGCAGTAGCTTAATAAATTAAGTACTTCCTGGTATGCTTACTGTACTGGTAACTCCCCAAAAGAATCTGGATTGTCGTGAGGGAACAGAGAAAAATGCTCATTTAGGACCTGCACTTACAAAGGGGGTAGGCAGCTGTATATCAGGGAGTAAAACTTCTGAAAATAAAAACAGATGGAGTTTGTTCAGGTAATTACACAGGGAAAAGGATAATGTACTGGGAACTCCTCAGAAGAATCTGATTTGTGGTGAGGGGAGAGAGATAAAAGCTCATTTAGGAACGACATGAACATGCTGCGTAGGTAGCTGTTTATCAGTAAATATCTCCACTGAGATTAAGAAAAGCAGTAGCTTAATAAATTAAGTACTTCCTGGTATGGTTACTGTACTGGTAACTCCCCAAAAGAATCTGGATTGTGGTGAGGGAACAGAGAAAAAAGCTCATTTAGGACCTGCACTTACTAAGGGGGTAGGCAGCTGTATAACAGGGAGTATCCCTTTTGAGAATAAAAACAGCTGGAGCTTGTAAAGGTAATTACACAGGGGAAAGGATAATGTACTGGGAACTACTCAGAAGTATCTGATTTGTGGTGAGGGGAGAGAGATAAAAGCTCATTTAGGAACGACATGAAAATGCTGCAGAGGTAGCAGTTTATCAGTAAATATCTCCACTGAGATTAAGAAAAGCAGTAGCTTAATAAATTAAGTACTTCCTGGTATGGTTACTTTACTGGTAACTCCCAAAAAGTATCTGGATTGTGGTGAGGGAACAGAGAAAAAAGCTCATTTAGGACCTGCACTTTTGAAGGAGTTAGGCAGCTGTATATCAGGGAGTATAATTCTGGGAATAAAAGCAGCTGGAGCTTGTTAAGGTAATTACACAGGGGAAATGATAATGTACTGGGAACTCCTCAGAAGAATCTGATTTGTGATGACGGGAGAGAGATAAAAGCTCATTTAGGAACGACATGAACATGCTGCATAGGTAGCTGTTTATCAGTAAATATCTCCACTGAGATTAAGAAAAGCAGTAGCTTAATAAATTAAGTACTTCCTGGTATGGTTACTGTACTGGTAACTCCCCAAAAGAATCTGGATTTTGGTGAGGGAACAGAGAATAAAGCTCATTTAGGACCTGCACTTACGAAGGGGGTAGGCAGCTGTATATCAGGGAGTATCCCTTCTGAGAATAAAAACAACTGGAGCTTGTAAAGTTAATTACACAGGGGATAGGATAATGAACTGGGAACTCCTCAGAAGAATCTGATTTGTGTTGATGGGAGAGAGATAAAAGCTCATTTAGGAACGACATGAAAATGCTGCATAGGTAGCTGTTTATCAGTAAATATCTCCACGGAGATTAAGAAAAGCAGTAGCTTAATACATTAAGTAGTTCATGGTATGGTCACTATACTGGTAACTCCAAAGAAGAATCTGGATATGGTGAGGTAACAGAGAAAAAGCTCATTTAGGACCTGCACTTACGAAGGGGGCAGTCAGCTGTATATCAGGGAGTAAACGTTCTGACAATAAAAACAGCTTGAGCTTGGTAAGGTAATTACACAGGGTGATGGGTAATGTACTGGGAACTCCTCAGAAGAATCTGATTTGTGGTGAGGGGAGAGAGATAAAAGCTCATTTAGGAACGACATGAACATGGTGCAAAGGTAGCTGTTTATCAGTAAATATCTCCACTGAGATTAAGAAAAGCAGTCGCTTAATAAATTAAGTACTTCCTGGTATGTTTACAGTACTGGTAACTCCCCAAAGGAATCTGGATTGTGGTGAGGGAACAGAGAAAAAAGCTCATTTAGGACCTGCACTTACTAAGGGGGTAGGCAGCTGTATATCAGAGAGTATACCTTCTGAGAATAAAAACGGCTGGAGATTGTTAAGGTAATTACACAGGGGAAAGGATAAAGTACTGGGAACTCCTGAGAAGAATCTGATTTGTGGTGAGGGGAGAAAGATAAAAGCTCATTTAGAAACGACATGAACATGCTGCGTAGGTAGCTGTTTATCAGTAAATATCTCCACTGAGATTAAGAAAAGCAGTAGCTTAATAAATTAAGTACTTCCTGGTATGGTTACTGTACTGGTAACTCCCCAAAAGAATCTGGATTGTGGTGAGGGAAAAGAGAAAAAAGCTCATTTAGGACCTGCACTTACGAAGGGGGTAGGCAGCTATATATCAGGGAGTATCCCTTCTAAGAATAAAAACAGCTTTAGCTTGTTAAGGTAATTACACAGGGGAAATGATAATGTACTGGGAACTCCTCAGAAGCATATGATTTTTGGTGAGGTGAGAGAGATAAATGCTCATTTAGGAACGACATGAACATACTGCATAGGTAGCTGTTTATCAGTAAATATCTCCACTGAGAGTAAGAAAAGCAGTGGCTTAATAAATTAAGTACTTCCTGGTATGGTTACTGTACTGGTTACTCCCCAAAAGAATCTGGATTGTGGTGAGGGATCAGAGAAAAAAGCTCATTTAGAACTTGCACTTACGAAGGGTGTAGGCAGCTGTATATCAGGGAGTATCCCTTCTGAGAATAAAAACAGCTGCAGCTTGTAAAGGTAATTACATAGGGGAAAAGGATAATGTACTGTGAACTCCTCAGAGGAATGTGATTTGAGGTGAGGGGATTCAGATAAAAGTTCATATCGGAACGACATGAACATGCTGCGTAGGTAGCTGTTTATCCGTAAAAATCTCCACTGAGATTAAGAAAAGCAGTAGCTTAATAAATTAAGTACTTCCTGGTATGGTTACTGTACTGGTAACTCCCCAAAAGAATCTGGATTGTGGTGAGGGAATAGAAAAAAAGCTCATTTAGGACCTGCAGTTACGAAGGTGGTATGCAGCTGTATATCAGGGAGTATCCCTTCTGAGAATAAAAACAGCTGGAGCTTGTTAACGTAATTACACAGGGGAAAGGATAATGTACTGGGAACTCCTCAGAAGAATCTGATTTTTGGTGAGGGGAGAGAGATAAAAGCTCATTTAGGAACGACATGAACATGCTGCGTAGGTAGCTGTTTATCAGTAAATATCTCCACTGAGATTAAGAAAAGCAGTAGCTTAATAAATTAAGTACTTCCTGGTATGGTTACTGTACTGGTAACTCCCCAAAAGAATCTGGATTGTGGTGAGGGAACAGAGAAAAAAGCTCATGTAGGACCTGCACTTACAAAGGGTGTAGGCAGCTGTATATCAGGGAGTATCCCTTCTGAGAATAAAAACAGCAGGAGCTTGTTAAGGTAATTACACAGGGGAAAGGATATTGTACTGGGAACTCCTCAGAAGAATCTGATTTGTGGTGAGGGGAGAGAGATAAAAGCTCATTTAGGAACGACATGAAAATGCTTCATAGGTAGCTGTTTATCAGTAAATATCTCCGCTGAGATTAAGAAAAGCAGTAGCTTAATAAATTAAGTACTTCCTGGTATGGTTACTGTACTGGTAACTCCCCGAAAGAATCTGGATTGTGGTGAGGGAACAGAGAAAATAGCTCATTTAGGACCTCCACTGTCGAAGGGGGTAGGCAGCTGTATATCAGGGAGTATCCCTTCTGAGAATAAAAACAGCTGGAGCTTGTAAAGGTAATTACACGGGGGAAAGGATAATGTACTGGGAACTCCTCAGAAGAATCTGATTTGTGGTGAGGGGAGAGAGATAAAAGCTCATTTAGGAACGACATGGAAATGCTGCATAGGTAGCAGTTTATCAGTAAATATCTCCACTGAGATTAAGAAAAGCAGTAGCTTAAAAAATTAAGTACTTCCTGGTATGGTTACTGTACTACTAACTCCCAAAAAGTATCTGGATTGTGGTGAGGGAACAGAGAAAAAAGCTCAATTAGGACCTGCACTTACGAAGGGGGTAGGCAGCTGTATATCAGGGAGTAAAGCTTCTGAGAATAAAAACAGCTGGAGCTTGTTAAGGTAATTCCACAGGGGAAAGCATAATGTACTGGAAACTCCTCAGAAGAATCTGATTTGTGGTAAGGGGAGAGAGATAAAAGCTCATTTAGGAACCACATGAACATGCTGCGTAGGTAGCTGTTTATCAGTAAATATCTCCACTGAGATTAAGAAAAGCAGTAGCTTAATAAATTAAGTACTTCCTGGTATGCTTACTGTACTGGTAACTCCCCAAAAGAATCTGGATTGTCGTGAGGGAACAGAGAAAAATGCTCATTTAGGACCTGCACTTACAAAGGGGGTAGGCAGCTGTATATCAGGGAGTAAAACTTCTGAAAATAAAAACAGATCGAGTTTGTTCAGGTAATTACACAGGGAAAAGGATAATGTACTGGGAACTCCTCAGAAGAATCTGTTTTGTGATGAGGGGAGAGAGATAAAAGCTCATTTAGGAACGACATGAACATGCTGCCTAGGTACCTGTTTATCAGTAAATATCTCCACTGAGATTAAGAAAAGCAGTAGCTTAATAAATTAAGTACTTCCTGGTATGGTTACTGTACTGGTAACTCCCCAAAGAATCTGGATTGTGGTGAAGGAACAGAGAAAAAAGCTCATTTAGGACATGAATTTACGAAGGGGGTAGGCATCTGTATATCAGGGAGTATCGCTTCGGAGAATAAAACTAGCTGGAGCTTGTTAAGGTAATTACACAGGGGAAAGGATAATGTACTGGGAACTCCTCAGAAGAATCTGATTTGTGGTGAGGGGAGAGAGATAAAAGCTCATTTAGGAATGACATGAACATGCTGCATACGTAGCTGTTTATCAGTAAATATCTCCATTGGGATTAAGAAAAGCAGTAGCTTGATAAATTAAGTACTTGCTGGTATGGATACTGTACTGGTAACTCCCCAAAAGAATCTGGATTGTGGTGAGGGAACAGATAAAAAAGCTCATTTTTGACCTGCACTTACGAAGGGGATAGACAGCTGTATATCAGGGAGTAAACCTTCTGAGAATAAAAACAGCTGGAGCTTGTTAAGGTAATTACACAAGGGAAAGGATAATGTACTGGTAACTCCTCAGAAGAATCTGATTTGTGGTGAGGGGAGAGAGATAAAAGCTCATTTAGGAACGACATGAACATGCTGCGTCGGTAGCTGTTTATCAGTAAATATCTCCACTAAGATTAAGAAAAGCAGTAGCTTAATAAATTAAGTACTTCCTGGTATGGTTCCTGTACTGGTAACTCCCCAAAAGAATCTGGATTGTGGTGAGGGAACAGAGAAAAAAGCTCATTTAGGACCTGCACTTACGAAGGGGTTAGGCAGCTGTATATCAGGGAGTAAACCTTCTGAGAATAAAAACAGCTGGAGCTTGTTAAGGTAATTACACAGGGGAAAGGATACTGTACTCGGAACTCCTCAGAAGAATCTGATTTGTGGTGAGGGGAGAGAGATAAAAGCTCATTTAGGAACGACATGAACATGCTGCGTAGGTAGCTGTTTATCAGTAAATATCTCCACTGAGATTAAGAAAAGCAGTAGCTTAATAAATTAAGTCCTTCCTGGTATGGTTACTCTACTGGTAACTCCCCAAAAGAATCTAGATTGTGGTGAGGGAACAGAGAAAAAAGCTCATTTATGACCTGCACTTACGAAGGGGGTAGGCAGCTGTATATCAGGGAGTAAACCTTCTGAGAATAAAATCAGCTGGAGCTTGTTAAGGTAATTACCCAGGGGAAAGGATAATGTACTGGGAACTCCTCAGAAGAATCTGATTTGTGGTGAGGGGAGAGAGATAAAAGCTCACTTAGGAACGACATGAACATGCTGCGTCGGTAGCTGTTTATCAGTAAATATCTCCACTGAGATTAAGAAAAGCAGTAGCTTAATAAATTAAGTACTTCCTGGTATGGTTCCTGTACTGGTAACTCCCCAAAAGAATCTGGATTGTGGTGAGGGAACAGAGAAAAAAGCTCATTTAGGACCTGCACTTACGAAGGGGTTAGGCAGCTGTATATCAGGGAGTAAACCTTCTGAGAATAAAAACAGCTGGAGCTTGTTAAGGTAATTACACAGGGGAAAGGATACTGTACTCGGAACTCCTCAGAAGAATCTGATTTGTGGTGAGGGGAGAGAGATAAAAGCTCATTTAGGAACGACATGAACATGCTGCGTAGGTAGCTGTTTATCAGTAAATATCTCCACTGAGATTAAGAAAAGCAGTAGCTTAATAAATTAAGTCCTTCCTGGTATGGTTACTCTACTGGTAACTCCCCAAAAGAATCTAGATTGTGGTGAGGGAACAGAGAAAAAAGCTCATTTATGACCTGCACTTACGAAGGGGGTAGGCAGCTGTATATCAGGGAGTAAACCTTCTGAGAATAAAATCAGCTGGAGCTTGTTAAGGTAATTACCCAGGGGAAAGGATAATGTACTGGGAACTCCTCAGAAGAATCTGATTTGTGGTGAGGGGAGAGAGATAAAAGCTCACTTAGGAACGACATGAACATGCTGCGTAGGTAGCTGTTTATCAGTAAATATCTCCACTGAGATTAAGAAAAGCAGTAGCTTAATAAATTAAGTACTTCCTGGTATGGTTACTGTACTGGTAACTCCCCAAAAGAATCTGGATTGTGGTGAGGGAACAGAGAAAAAATGTTATTTAGGACCTGCACTTACGAAGGGGGTAGGCAGCTGTTTATCAGGGAGTATCCCTTCTGGGAATAAAAACAGCTGGAGCTTGTTAAGGTAATTACACAGGGGAAAGCATAATGTACTGGGAACTCCTCAGAAGAATCTGATTTGTGGTGAGGGGAGAGAGATAAAAGCTCATTTAGGAACGACATGAACATGCTGCGTAGGTAGCTGTTTAATCAGTAAATATCTCCACTGAGTTTAAGAAAAGCAGTAGCTTAATAAATTAAGTACTTCCTGGTATGGTTACTGTACTGGTAACTCCCCAAAAGAATATGTATTGTGGTGAGGGAACAGAGAAAAAAGCTCATTTAGGACCTGCACTTACGAAGGGGTTAGGCAGCTGTATATCAGGGAGTAAACCTTCTGAGAATAAAAACAGCTGGAGTTTCTTAAGGTAATTACACAGGGGAAAGGATAATGTACTGGGAAAAATTCAAAAGAATCTGATTTGTGGTGAGGGGAGAGAGATAAAAGCTCATTTAGGAACGACATGAACATGCTGCGTAGTTAGCTGTTTATCAGTAAATATCTCCACTGAGATTAAGAAAAGCAGTAGCTTAATAAATTAAGTACTTCCTGGTATGGTTACTGTACTGGTAACTCCCCAAAAGAATCTGGTTGTGGTGAGGGAACAGAGAAAAAAGCTCATTTAGGACCTGCACTTAAGAAGGGGGTAGGCAGCTGTATATCAGGGAGTAAACCTTCTGAGAATAAAAACAGCTGGAGCTTGTTAAGGTAATTACACAGGGGAAAGGATAATGTACTGGGAACTCCTCAGAAGAATCTGATTTGTGATGAGGGAAGAGAGATAAAATCTCATTTAGGAACGACATGAACGTGCTGTGTAGGTAGCTGTTTATCAGTAAATATCTCCACTGAGATTAAGAAAAGCAGTAGCTTAATAAATTAAGTACTTCCTGGTATGGTTCCTGTACTGGTAACTCCCCAAAAGAATCTGGATTGTGGTGAGGGAACAGAGAAAAAAGCTCATTTAGGACCTGCACTTACGAAGGGGTTAGGCAGCTGTATATCAGGGAGTAAACCTTCTGAGAATAAAAACAGCTGGAGCTTGTTAATGTAATTACACAGGGGAAAGGATACTGTACTGGGAACTCCTCAGAAGAATCTGATTTGTGGTGAGGGGAGAGAGATAAAAGCTCATTTAGGAACGACATGAACATGCTGCGTAGGTAGCTGTTTATCAGTAAATATCTCCACTGAGATTAAGAAAAGCAGTAGCTTAATAAATTAAGTACTTCCTGGTATGGTTACTGTACTGGTAACTCCCCAAAAGAATCTAGATTGTGGTGAGGGAACAGAGAAAAAAGCTCTTTTAGGACCTGCACTTACGAAGGGGGTAGGCAGCTGTATATCAGGGAGTAAACCTTCTGAGAATAAAATCAGCTGGAGCTTGTTAAGGTAATTACCCAGGGGAAAGGATAATGTACTGGGAACTCCTCAGAAGAATCTGATTTGTGGTGAGGGGAGAGAGATAAAAGCTCACTTAGGAACGACATGAACATGCTGCGTAGGTAGCTGTTTATCAGTAAATATCTCCACTGAGATTAAGAAAAGCAGTAGCTTAATAAATTAAGTACTTCCTGGTATGGTTACTGTACTGGTAACTCCCCAAAAGAATCTGGATTGTGGTGAGGGAACAGAGAAAAAATGTTTTTTAGGACCTGCACTTACGAAGGGGGTAGGCAGCTGTTTATCAGGGAGTATCCCTTCTGGGAATAAAAACAGCTGGAGCTTGTTAAGGTAATTACACAGGGGAAAGCATAATGTACTGGGAACTCCTCAGAAGAATCTGATTTGTGGTGAGGGGAGAGAGATAAAAGCTCATTTAGGAACGACATGAACATGCTGCGTAGGTAGATGTTTAATCAGTAAATATCTCCACTGAGTTTAAGAAAAGCAGTAGCTTAATAAATTAAGTACTTCCTGGTATGGTTACTGTACTGGTAACTCCCCAAAAGAATCTGGATTGTGGTGAGGGAACAGAGAAAATCTCATTTAGGACCTGCACTTACGAAGGGGGTAGGCAGCTGTATATCAGGGAGTAAACCTTCTGAGAATAAAAACAGCTGGAGCTTGTTAACGTAATTACAGAGGGGAAAGGATAATGTACTGGGAACTCCTCAGAAGAATCTGATTTGTGGTGAGGGGAGAGAGATAAAAGCTCATTTAGGAAGGACATGAACATGCTGCGTAGGTAGCTGTTTATCAGTAAATATCTCCACTGAGATTAAGAAAAGCAGTAGCTTAATAAAGTAAGTACTTCCTGGTACGGTTACTGTACTGGTAACTCCCCAAAAGAATATGGATTGTGGTGAGGGAACAGAGAAAAAAGCTCATTTAGGACCTGCACTTACGAAGGGGTTGGGCAGCTGTATATCAGGGAGTAAACCTTCTGAGAATAAAAACAGCTGGAGCTTCTTAAGGTAATTACACAGGGGAAAGGATAATGTACTGGGAAAAATTCAGAAGAATCTGATTTGTGGTGAGGGGAGAGAGATAAAAGCTCATTTAGGAACGACATGAACATGCTGCGTAGGTAGCTGTTTATCAGTAAATATCTCCACTGAGATTAAGAAAAGCAGTAGCTTAATAAATTAAGTACTTCCTGGTATGGTTACTGTACTGGTAACTCCCCAAAAGAATCTGGATTGTGGTGAGGGAACAGAGAAAAAATGTTATTTAGGACCTGCACTTACGAAGGGGGTAGGCAGCTGTTTATCAGGGAGTATCCCTTCTGGGAATAAAAACAGCTGGAGCTTGTTAAGGTAATTACACAGGGGAAAGCATAATGTACTGGGAACTCCTCAGAAGAATCTGATTTGTGGTGAGGGGAGAGAGATAAAAGCTCATTTAGGAACGACATGAACATGCTGCGTAGGTAGCTGTTTATCAGTAAATATCTCCACTGAGATTAAGAAAAGCAGTAGCTTAATAAATTAAGTACTTCCTGGTATGGTTACTGTACTGGTAACTCCCCAAAAGAATCTGGATTGTGGTGAGGGAACAGAGAAAAGCTCATTTAGGACCTGCACTTACGAAGGGGGTAGGCAGCTGTATATCAGGGAGTAAACCTTCTGAGAATAAAAACAGCTGGAGCTTGTTAACGTAATTACAGAGGGGAAAGGCTAATATACTGGGAACTCCTCAGAAGAATCTGATTTGTGGTGAGGGGAGAGAGATAAAAGCTCATTTAGGAAGGACATGAACATGCTGCGTAGGTAGCTGTTTATCAGTAAATATCTCCACTGAGATTAAGAAAAGCAGTAGCTTAATAAAGTAAGTACTTCCTGGTACGGTTACTGTACTGGTAACTCCCCAAAAGAATATGGATTGTGGTGAGGGAACAGAGAAAAAAGCTCATTTAGGACCTGCACTTACGAAGGGGTTAGGCAGCTGTATATCAGGGAGTAAACCTTCTGAGAATAAAAACAGCTGGAGCTTCTTAAGGTAATTACACAGGGGAAAGGATAATGTACTGGGAAAAATTCAGAAGAATCTGATTCGTGGTGAGGGGAGAGAGATAAAAGCTCATTTAGGAACGACATGAACATGCTGCGTCGGTAGCTGTTTATCAGTAAATATCTCCACTGAGATTAAGAAAAGCAGTAGCTTAATAAATTAAGTACTTCCTGGTATGGTTACTGTACTGGTAACTCCCCAAAAGAATCTGGTTATGGTGAGGGAACAGAGAAAAAAGCTCATTTAGGACCTGCTGTTACGAAGGGGGTAGGCAACTGTATATCAGGGAGTAAACCTTCTGAGAATAAAAACAGCTGGAGCTTGTTAAGGTAATTACACAGGGGAAAGGATACTGTACTGGGAACTCCTCAGAAGAATCTGATTTGTGGTGAGGGGAGAGAGATTAAAGCTCATTTAGGAACGACATGAACATGCTGCGTAGGTAGCTGTTTATCAGTAAATATCTCCACTGAGATTAAGAAAAGCAGTAGCTTAATAAATTAAGTACTTCCTGGTATGGTTACTGTACTGGTAACTCCCCACAAGAATCTGGATTGTGGTGAGGGAACAGAGAAAAAAGCTCATTTAGGACCTGCACTTACGAAGGGGGTAGGCAGCTGTATATCAGGGAGTAAACCTTCTGATAATAAAATCAGCTGGAGCTTGTTAAGGTAATTACACAGGGGAAAGGATAATGTACTGGGAATTCCTCAGAAGAATCTTATTTGTGGTGAGGGGAGAGAGATA
Source organism: Perognathus longimembris pacificus (assembly GCF_023159225.1). NCBI lineage: Eukaryota > Metazoa > Chordata > Mammalia > Rodentia > Heteromyidae > Perognathus > Perognathus longimembris. The sequence goes on along the minus strand of NW_025958969.1, from coordinate 14,732 downwards.
AAAGCTCATTTATGAACGACATGAACATGCTGCGTAGGTAGCTGTTTATCAGTAAATATCTCCACTGAGATTAAGAAAAGCAGTAGCTTAATAAATTAAGTACTTCCTGGTATGGTTACTGTACTGGTAACTCCCCAAAAGAATCTGGATTGTGGTGAGGGAACAGAGAAAAAAGCTCATTTAAGACCTGCACTTACGAAGGGGTTAGGCAGCTGTATATCAGGGAGTAAACCTTCTGAGAATAAAAACAGCTGGAGCTTCTTAAGGTAATTACACAGGGGACAAGGATAATGTACTGGGAAATATTCAGAAGAATCTGATTTGTGGTGAGGGGAGAGAGATAAAAGCTCATTTAGGAACGACATGAACATGCTGCGTAGGTAGCTGTTTATCTGTAAATATCTCCACTGAGATTAAGAAAAGCAGTAGCTTAATAAATTAAGTACTTCCTGGTATGGTTACTGTACTGGTAACTCCCCAAAAGAATCTGGTTGTGGTGAGGGAACAGAGAAAAAAGCTCATTTAGGACCTGCACTTACGAAGGGGGTAGGCAGCTGTATATCAGGGAGTAAACCTTCTGAGAATAAAAACAGCGGGAGCATGTTAAGGTAATTACACAGGGGAAAGGATAATGTACTGGGAACTCCTCAGAAGAATCTGATTTGTGGTGAGGGGAGAGAGATAAAAGCTCATTTAGGAACGACATGAACATGCTGCATAGGTAGCTGTTTATCAGTAAATATCTCCCCTGAGATTAAGAAAAGCAGTAGCTTAATAAATTATGTACTTCCTGGTATGGTTACTGTACTGGTAACTCCCCAAAAGAATCTGGATTGTGGTGAGGGAACACAGAAAAACTGTTATTTAGGACCTGCACTTACGAAGGGGGTAGGCAGCTGTATATCAGGGAGTATCCCTTCTGGGAATAAAAACAGCTGGAGCTTGTTAAGGTAATTACACAGGGGAAAGCATAATGTACTGGGAACTCCTCAGAAGAATCTGATTTGTGGTGAGGGGAGAGAGATAAAAGCTCATTTAGGAACGACATGAACATGCTGCGTAGGTAGCTGTTTATCAGTAAATATCTCCACTGAGATTAAGAAAAGCAGTAGCTTAATAAATTAAGTACTTTCTTGTATGGTTACTGTACTGGTAACTCCCCAAAAGAATCTGGATTGTGCTGAAGGAACAGAGAAAAAAGCTCATTTAGGACCTGCACTTACGAAGGGGGTAGGCAGCTGTATATCAGGGAGTAAACCTTCTGAGAATAAAAACAGCTGGAGCTTGTTAAGGTAATTACACAGGGGAAAGCATAATGTACTGGGAACTCCTCAGAAGAATCTGATTTGTGGTGAGGGGAGAGAGATAAAAGCTCATTTAGTAACCACATGAACATGCTGCGTAGGTAGCTGTTTATCAGTAAATATCTCCACTGAGATTAAGAAAAGCAGTATCTTAATAAATTAAGTCCTTCCTGGTATGGTTACTGTACTGGTAACTCCCCAAAAGAATCTGGTTGTGGTGAGGGAACAGAGAAAAAAGCTCATTTAGGACCTGCACTTACGAAGGGGGTAGGCAGCTGTATATCAGGGAGTAAACCTTCTGAGAATAAAAACAGCTGGAGCTTGTTAAGGTAATTACACAGGGGAAAGGATAATGTACTGGGAACTCCTCAGAAGAATCTGATTTGTGGTGAGGGGAGAGAGATAAAATCTCATTTAGGAACGACATGAACATGCTGCATAGGTAGCGGTTTATCAGTAAATATCTCCCCTGAGATTAAGAAAAGCAGTAGCTTAATAAATTATGTACTTCCTGGTATGGTTACTGTACTGGTAACTCCCCAAAAGAATCTGGATTGTGGTGAGGGAACAGAGAAAAAATGTTATTTAGGACCTGCACTTACGAAGGGGGTAGGCAGCTGTATATCAGGGAGTATCCCTTCTGGGAATAAAAACAGCTGGAGCTTGTTAAGGTAATTACACAGGGGAAAGCATAATGTACTGGGAACTCCTCAGAAGAATCTGATTTGTGGGGAGGGGAGAGAGATAAAAGCTCATTTAGGAACGACATGAACATGCTGCGTAGGTAGCTGTTTATCAGTAAATATCTCCACTGAGATTAAGAAAAGCAGTAGCTTAATAAATTAAGTACTTTCTTGTATGGTTACTGCACTGGTAACTCCCCAAAAGAATCTGGATTGTGCTGAGGGAACAGAGAAAAAAGCTCATTTAGGACCTGCACTTACGAAGGGGGTAGGCAGCTGTATATCAGGGAGTAAACCTTCTGAGAATAAAAACAGCTGGAGCTTGTTAAGGTAATTACACAGGGGAAAGGATAATGTACTGGGAACTCCTCAGAAGAATCTGATTTGTGGTGAGGGGAGAGAGATAAAAGGTCATTTAGGAACGACAAGAACATGCTGCGTAGGTAGATGTTTATCAGTAAATATCTCCACTGAGATAAGAAAAGCAGTAGCTTAATAAATTAAGTACTTCCTGGTATGGTTACTGTACTGGTAACTCCACAAAAGAATCTGGATTGTGGTGAGGGAACAGAGAAAAAAGCTCATTTAGGACCTGCACTTACGAAGGGGGTAGGCAGGTGTATATCAGGGAGTAAACCATCTGAGAATAAAAACAGCTGGAGCTTCTTAAGGTAATTACACAGGCAAAGGATAATGTACTGGGAACAATTCAGAAGAATCTGATTTGTGGTGAGGGGAGAGAGATAAAAGCTCATTTAGGAACGACATGAACATGCTGCGTAGGTAGCTGTTTATCAGTAAATATCTCCACTGAGATTAAGAGAAGCAGTAGCTTAATGAATTAAGTACTTCCTGGTATGGTTACTGTACTGGTAACTCCCCAAAAGAATCTGGATTGTGGTGAGGGAACAGAGAAAAAAGCTCATTCAGGACCTGCACTACGAAGCGGGTAGGCAGCTGTATATCAGGGAGTAAACCTTCTGAGAATAAAAACAGCTGGAGCTTGTTAAGGTAATTACACAGGGGAAAGCATAATGTACTGGGAACTCCTCAGAAGAATCTGATTTGTGGTGAGGGGAGAGAGATAAAAGCTCATTTAGGAACGACATGAACATGCTGCGTAGGTAGCTGTTTATCAGTAAATATCTCCACTGAGATTAAGAAAAGCAGTAGCTTAATAAATTAAGTACTTCCTGGTATGGTTACTGTACTGGTAACTCCCAAAAGAATCTGGATTGTGGTGAGGGAACAGAGAAAAAAGCTCATTTAGGACCTGCACTTACGAAGGGGGTAGGCAGCTGTATATCAGGGAGTAAACCTTCTGAGAATAAAAACAGCTGGAGCTTGTTAAGGTAATTACACAGGGGAAAGGATACTGTACTGGGAACTCCTCAGAAGAATCTGATTTGTGGTGAGGGGAGAGAGATAAAAGCTCATTTAGGAACGACATGAACATGCTGCGTAGGTAGCTGTTTATCAGTAAATATCTCCACTGAGATTAAGAAAAGCAGTAGCTTAATAAATTATGTACTTCCTGGTATGGTTACTGTACTGGTAACTCCCAAAAGAATCTGGATTGTGGTGAGGGAACAGAGAAAAGCTCATTTAGGACCTTCACTTACGAAGGGGTTATGCAGCAGTATATCAGGGAGTAAACCTTCTGAGAATAAAAACAGCCGGAGCTTCTTAAGGTAATTACACAGGGGAAAGGATAATGTACTGGGAAAAATTCAGAAGAATCTGATTTGTGGTGAGGGGAGAGAGATAAAAGCTCATTTAGGAACGACATGAACATGCTGCGTCGGTAGCTGTTTATCAGTAAATATCTCCACTGAGATTAAGAAAAGCAGTAGCTTAATAAATTAAGTACTTCCTGGTATGGATACTGTACTGGAAACTGCCCAAAAGCATCTGGATTGTGGTGAGAGAACAGAGAAAAAAGCTCATTTTGGACCTGCACTTACGAAGGGGGTAGGCAGCTGTATATCAGGGAGTAAACCTTCTGAGAATAAAAACAGCTGGAGCTACTTAAGGTAATTACACAGGGGAAAGGATAATGTACTGGGAAGAATTCAGAAGAATCTGATTTGTGGTGAGGGGAGAGAGATAAAAGCTCATTTAGGAACGACATGAACATGCTGCGTAGGTAGCTGTTTATCAGTAAATATCTCCCCTGAGATTAAGAAAAGCAGTAGCTTAATAAATTAAGTACTTCCTGGTATGGTTACTGTACTGTTAACTCCCCAAAAGAATCTGGATTGTGGTGAGGGAACAGAGAAAAAAGCTCATTTAGGAACTGCACTTACGAAGGGGGTAGGCAGCTGTATATCAGGGAGTAAACCTTCTGAGAATAAAATCAGCTGGAGCTTGTTAATGTAATTACACAGGGGAAAGGATAATGTACTGGGAACTCCTCAGAAGAATCTGAATTGTGGTGAGTGGAGAGAGATCAAAGCTCATTTAGGAACGACATGAACATGCTGCGTAGGTAGCTGTTTATCAGTAAATATCTCCACTGAGATTAAGAAAAGCAGTAGCTTAATAAATTAAGTACTTCCTGGTATGGTTACTGTACTGGTAACTCCCCAAAAGAATCTGGTTTTGGTGAAGGAACAGAGAAAAAAGCTCATTTAGGACCTGCACTTACGAAGGGGGTAGGCAGCTGTATATCAGGGAGTAAACCTTCTGAGAATAAAAACAGCTGGAGCTTGTTAAGGTAATTACACAGGGGAAAGGATAATGTACTGGGAACTCCTCAGAAGAATCTGATTTGTGGTGAGGGGAGAGAGATAAAAGCTCATTTAGGAACGACAAGAACATGCTGCATAGGTAGCTGTTTATCAGTAAATATCTCCACTGAGATTAAGAAAAGCAGTAGCTTAATAAATTAAGTACTTCCTGGTATGGTTACTGTACTGGTAACTCCCCAAAAGAATCTGGATTGTGGTGAGGGAACAGAGAAAAAAGCTCATTTAGGACCTGCACTAACGAAGGGGGTAGGCAGCTGTATATCAGGGAGTAAACCTTCTGAGAATAAAAACAGCTGGAACTTGTTAAGGTAATTACACAGGGGAAAGGATACTCTACTCGGAACTCCTCAGAAGAATCTGATTTGTGGTGAGGGGAGAGAGATAAAAGCTCATTTAGGAACGACATGAACATGCTGCGTAGGTAGCTTTTTATCAGTAAATATCTCCACTGAGATTAAGAAAAGCAGTAGCTTAATAAATTAAGTACTTCCTGGTATGGTTACTGTACTGGTAACTCCCCAAAAGAATCTGGATTGTGGTGAGGGAACAGAGAAAAAGCTCATTTAGGACCTGCACTTACGAAGGGGGTGGGCAGCTGTATATGAGGGAGTAAACCTTCTGAGAATAAAATCAGCTGGAGCTTGTTAAGGTAATTACACAGGGGAAAGGATAATGTACTGGGAACTCCTCAGAAGAATCTGATTTGTGGTGAGGGGAGAGAGATAAAAGCTCATTTAAGAACGACATGAACATGCTGCGTAGGTAGCTGTTTATCAGTAAATATCTCCACTGAGATTAAGAAAAGCAGTAGCTTAATAAATTAAGTACTTCCTGGTATGGTTACTGTACTGGTAACTCCCCAAAAGAATCTGGATTTTGGTGAGGGAACAGAGAAAAAATGTTATTTAGGACCTGCACTTACGAAGGGGGTAGGCAGTTGTATATCAGGGAGTATCGTTCTGGGAATAAAAACAGCTGGAGCTTGTTAAGGTAATTACAGAGGGGAAAGCATAATGTACTGGGAACTCCTCAGAAGAATCTGATTTGTGGTGAGGGGAGAGAGATAAAATCCCATTTAGGAACGACATGAACATGCTGCGTAGGTAGCTGTTTATCAGTAAATATCTCCACTGAGATTAAGAAAATCAGTATCTTAATAAATTAAGTACTTCCTGGTATGGTTACTGTACTGGTAACTCCCCAAAAGAATCTGGATTGTGCTGAGGGAACAGAGAAAAAAGCTCATTTAGGACCTGCACTTACGAAGGGGTTAGGCAGCTGTATATCAGGGAGTAAACCTTCTGAGAATAAAAACAGCTGGAGCTTCATAAGGTAATTACACAGGGGAAAGGATAATGTACTGGGAAAAATTCAGAAGAATCTGATTTGTGGTGAGGGGAGAGAGATAAAAGCTCATTTAAGAACGACATGAACATGCTGCGTAGGTAGCTGTTTATCAGTAAATATCTCCACTGAGATTAAGAAAAGCAGTAGCTTAATAAATTAAGTACTTCCTGGTATGGTTACTGTACTGGTAACTCCCCAAAAGAATCTGGATTGTGGTGAGGAAACAGAGAAAAAAGCTCATTTAGGACCTGCACTTACGAAGGGGGTAGGCAGCTGTATATCAGGGAGTAAACCTTCTGAGAATAAAATCAGCTGGAGCTTGGTAAGGTAATTACCCAGGGGAAAGGATAATGTACTGGGAACTCCTCAGAAGAATCTGATTTGTGGTGAGGGGAGAGAGATAAAAGCTCACTTAGGAACGACATGAACATGCTGCGTAGGTAGCTGTTTATCAGTAAATATCTCCACTGAGATTAAGAAAAGCAGTAGCTTAATAAATTAAGTACTTCCTGGTATGGTTACTGTACTGGTAACTCCCCAAAAGAATCTGGATTGTGGTGAGGGAACAGAGAAAAAATGTTATTTAGGACCTGCACTTACGAAGGGGGTAGGCAGCTGTTTATCAGGGAGTATCCCTTCTGGGAATAAAAACAGCTGGAGCTTGTTAAGGTAATTACACAGGGGAAAGCATAATGTACTGGGAACTCCTCAGAAGAATCTGATTTGTGGTGAGGGGAGAGAGATAAAAGCTCATTTAGGAACGACATGAACATGCTGCGTAGGTAGCTGTTTATCAGTAAATATCTCCACTGAGATAAAGAAAAGCAGTAGCTTAATAAATTATGTACTTCCTGGTATGGTTACTGTACTGGTAACTCCCCAAAAGAATCTGGATTGTGGTGAGGGAACAGAGAAAAAATGTTATTTAGGACCTGCAGTTACGAAGGGGGTAGGCAGCTGTATATCAGGGAGTATCCCTTCTGGGAATAAAAACAGCTGGAGCTTGTTAAGGTAATTACACAGGGGAAAGCATAATGTACTGGGAACTCCTCAGAAGAATCTGAATTGTGGTGAGGGGAGAGAGATAAAAGCTCATTTAGGAACGACATGAACATGCTGCGTAGGTAGCTGTTTATCAGTAAATATCTCCACTGAGATTAAGAAAAGCAGTAGCTTAATAAATTAAGTGCTTTCTTTTATGGTTACTGTACTGGTAACTCCCCAAAAGAATCTGGATTTTGCTGAGGGAACAGAGAAAAAAGCTCATTTAGGACCTGCACTTACGAAGGGGGTAGGCAGCTGTATATCAGGGAGTAAACCTTCTGAGAATAAAAACAGCTGGAGCTTGTTAAGGTAATTACACAGGGGAAAGGATAATGTACTGGGAACTCCTCAGAAGAATCTGATTTGTGGTGAGGGGAGAGAGATAAAAGGTCATTTAGGAACGACAAGAACATGCTGCGTAGGTAGCTGTTTATCAGTAAATATCTCCACTGAGATAAGAAAAGCAGTAGCTTAATAAATTAAGTACTTCCTGGTATGGTTACTGTACTGGTAACTCCCCAAAAGAATCTGGATTGTGGTGAGGGAACAGAGAAAAAAGCTCATTTAGGACCTGCACTTACGAAGGTGGTAGGCAGCTGTATATCAGGGAGTAAACCATCTGAGAATAAAAACAGCTGGAGCTTCTTAAGGTAATTACACAGGCAAAGGATAATGTACTGGGAACAATTCAGAAGAATCTGATTTGTGGTGAGGGGAGAGAGATAAAAGCTCATTTAGGAACGACATGAACATGCTCCGTAGGTAGCTGTTTATCAGTAAATATCTCCACTGAGATTAAGAGAAGCAGTAGCTTAATAAATTAAGTAATTCCTGGTATGGTTACTGTACTGGTAACTCCCCAAAAGAATCTGGATTGTGGTGAGGGAACAGAGAAAAAAGCTCATTTAGGACCTGCACTACGAAGGGGGTAGGCAGCTGTATATCAGGGAGTACACCTTCTGAGAATAAAAACAGCTGGAGCTTGTTAAGGTAATTACACAGGGGAAAGCATAATGTACTGGGAACTCCTCAGAAGAATCTGATTTGTGGTGAGGGGAGAGAGATAAATGCTCATTTAGGAACGACATGAACATGCTGCGTAGGTAGCTGTTTATCAGTAAATATCTCCACTGAGATTAAGAAAAGCAGTAGCTTAATAAATTAAGTACTTCCTGGTATGGTTACTGTACTGGTAACTCCCCAAAAGAATCTGGATTTTGATGAGGGAACAGAGAAAAAAGCTCATTTAGGACCTGCACTTACGAAGGGGGTAGGCAGCTGTATATCAGGGAGTAAACATTCTGAGAATAAAAACAGCTGGAGCTTCTTAAGGTAATTACACAGGCAAAGGATAATGTACTGGGAACAATTCAGAAGAATCTGATTTGTGGTGAGGGGAGAGAGATAAAAGCTCATTTAGGAACGACATGAACATGCTGCGTAGGGAGCTGTTTATCAGTAAATATCTCCACTGAGATTAAGAAAAGCAGTAGCGTAATAAATTAAGTACTTCCTGGTATGGTTACTGTACTGGTAACTTCCCTAAAGAATCTGGATTGTGGTGAGGGAACAGAGAAAAAAGCTCATTTAGGACCTGCACTTACGAAGGGGGTAGGCAGCTGTATATCAGGGAGTAAACCTTCTGAGAATAGAAACAGCTGGAGCTTGCTAAGGTAATTACACAGGGGAAAGGATAATGTCCTGGGAATTCCTCAGAAGAATCTGATTTGTGGTGAGGGGAGAGAGATAAAAGCTCATTTAGGAACGACATGAACATGCTGCGTAGGTAGCTGTTTATCAGTAAATATCTCCACTGAGATTAAGAAAACCAGTAGCTTAATAAATTAAGTACTTGCTGGTATGGTTACTGTACTGGTAACTCCCCAAAAGAATCTGGATTGTTGTGAGTAAACCTTCGGAGAATAAAAACAGCAGGAGCTTGTTAAGGTAATTACACAGGGGAAAGGATAATGTACTGGGAACTCCTAAGTAGAATCTGATTAATGGTGAGGGTAGAGAGATAATAGCTCATTTAGGAACGACATGAACATGCTGCGTAGGTAGCTGTTTATCAGTAAATATCTCCACTGAGATTAAGAAAAGCAGTAGCTTAATAAATTAAGTAATTCCTGGTATGGTTACTGTACTGGTAACTCCCCAAAAGAATCTGGATTGTGGTGAGGGAACAGAGAAAAAAGCTCATTTAGGACCTCCACTTACGAAGGGGGTAGGCAGCTGTATATCAGTGAGTAAACCTTCTGAGAATAAAAACAGCTGGAGCTTGTTAAGGTAATTACACAGGGGAAAGGATAATGTACGGGGAACTCATCAGAAGAATCTGATTTGTGGTGAGGTGAGAGAGATAAAAGCTCATTTAGGAACGACATGAACATGCTGCGTATGTAGCTGTTTATCAGTAAATATCTCCACTGAGATAAAGAAAAGCAGTAGCCTAATGAATTATGTAATTCCTGGTATGGTCATTGTACTGGTAACTACCCAAAAGAATCTGGATTGTGGTGAGGGAACAGAGAAAAATCTCATTTAGGACCTGCACTTACGAAGGGGGTAGGCAGCTGTATATCAGGGAGTAAACCTTCTGAGAATAAAAACAGCTGGAGCTTGTTAAGGTAATTACACAGGGGAAAGGATAATGTCCTGGGAACAATTCAGAAGAATCTGATTTGTGGTGAGGGGAGAGAGATAAAAGCTAATTTAGGAACGACATGAACATGCTGCGTAGGTAGATGTTTATCAGTAAATATCTCCACTGAGATTAAGAAAAGAAGTAGCTTAATAAATTAAGTACTTCCTGGTATGGTTACTGTACTTTTAACTCCCCAAAAGAATCTGGATTGTGGTGAGGGAACAGAGAAAAAAGCTCATTTAGGACCTGCACTACGAAGGGGTTAGGCAGCTGTATATCAGGGAGTAAACCTTCTGAGAATAAAAACAGCTGGAGCTTGTTAAGGTAATAACAGAGGGGAAAGATAATGTACTAGGAAGTCCTCAGAAGAATCTGATTTGTGGTGAGGGGAGAGAGATAAAAGATCATTTAGGAACAACATGAACATGCTGCATACGTAGCTGTTTATCAGTAAATATCTCCACTGAGATTAAGAAAAGCAGTAGCTTAATAAATTAAGTACTTCCTGGTATGGTTACTGTACTGGTAACTCCGCAAAAGAATCTGGATTGTGGTGAGGGAACATAGAAAAAAGCTCATTTAGGACCTGCACTTACGAAGGGGGTAGGCAGCTGTATATCAGGGAGTAAACCTTCTGAGAATAAAAACAGCTGGAGCTTGTTAAGGTAATTACACAGGGGAAAGGATAATGTACTGGGAACTCCTCAGAAGAATCTGAATTGTGGTGAGGGGAGAGAGATAATAGCTCATTTACGAACGACATGATCATGCTGCGTAGGTAGCTGTTTATCAGTAAATATCTCCACTGAGATTAAGAAAAGCAGTAGCTTAATAAATTAAGTACTTCCTGATATGGTTACTGTACTGGTAACTCCCCAAAAGAATCTGGATTGTGGTGAGGGAACAGAGAAAAAAGCTCATTTAGGACCTGCACTTACGAAGGGGGTAGGCAGCTGTATATCAGGGAGTAAACCTTCTGAGAATAAAAACAGCTGGAGCTTGTTAAGGTAATTACACAGGGGAAAGGATAATGTACTGGGATCTCCTCAGAAGAATCTGATTTGTGGTGAGGGGAGAGAGATAAAACCTCATTTAGGAACGACATGAACATGCTGCGTATGTAGCTGTTTATCAGTAAATATCTCCACTGAGATTAAGAAAAGCAGTAGCTTAATAAATTAAGTACTTCCTGGTATGTTTACTGTACTGGTACCTCCCCAAAAGAATCTGGATTGTGGTGAGGGAACAGAGAAAAAAGCTCATTTAGGACCTGCACTTACGAAGGGGGTAGGCAGCTGTATATCAGGGAGTAAACCTTCTGAGAATAAATACAGCTGGAGCCTCTTAAGGTAATTACACAGGGGAAAGGATAATGTATGGGAACTCGTCAGAACAATCTGATTTGTGGTGAGGTGAGAGAGATAAAATCTGATTTAGGAACGACATGAACATGCTGCGTAGGTAGCTGTTTATCAGTAAATATCTCCACTGAGATTAAGAAAAGCAGTAGCTTAATAAATTAGGTACTTCCTGTTATGGTTACTGTACTGGTAACTCCCCAAAAGAATCTGGATTGTGGTGAGGGAACACATAAAAAAGCTCATTTAGGACCTGCAATTACGAAGGGGGTAGGCAGCTGTATATCAGGGAGTAAACCTTCTGAGAATAAAAACAGCTGGAGCTTGTTAAGGTAATTACACAGGGGAAAGGATAATGTACTGGGAACTCCTCAGAAGAATCTGATTTGTAGTGAGGGGAGAGAGATAAAAGCTCATTTAGGAACGACATGAACATGCTGCGTAGGTAGCTGTTTATCAGTAAATGTCTCCACTGAGATTTAGAAAAGCAGTGGCTTACTAAATTAAGTACTTCCTGGTATGGTTACTGTACTGGTAACTCCCCAAAAGAATCTGGATTGTGGTGAGGGAACAGAGAAAAAAGCTCATTTAGGACCTGCACTTACGAAGTGGGTAGGCAGCTGTATATCAGGGAGTAATCCTTCTGAGAATAAAAACAAGTGGATCTTGTTAAGGTAATTACACAGGGGAAAGGATAATGTACTGGGAACTCCTCAGAAGAATCTGATTTGTGGTGAGGGGAGAGAGATAAAAGCTCATTTAAGAAAGACATGAAGATGCTTCGTAGGTAGCTGTTTATCAGTAAATATCTCCACTGAGATTAAGAAAAGCAGTAGCTTAATAAATTAAGTACTTCCTTGTATGGTTACTGTACTGGTAACTCCCCAAAAGAATCTGGATTGTGGTGAGGGAACAGAGAAAAAAGCTCATTTAGGACCTGCACTTACGAAGGGGGTAGGCAGCTGTATATCAGGGAGTAAATCTTCTGAGAATAAAAACAGCTTTAGCTTTTTAAGGTAATTACACAGGGGAAAGGATAATGTACTGGGAACTCCTCAGAAGAATCTGATTTGTCGTGAGTGGAGAGAGATAAAAGCTCATTTAGGAACGACATGAACATGCTGCGTACGTAGCTGTTTATCAGTAAATATCTCCACTGAAATTAAGAAAAGCAATAGCTTAATAAATTAAGTACTTCTGGTATGGTTACTGTACTGGTAACTCCCCAAAAGAATCTGGATTGTGGTGAGGGAACAGAGAAAAAAGCTCATTTAGGACCTGCACTTACGAAGGGGGTAGGCAGCTGTATATCAGGAAGTAAACCTTCTGAGAATAAAAACAGCTGGAGCTTGTTAAGTTAATTACACAGGGGAAAGGATAATGTACTGGGAACTCCTCAGAAGAAGCTGATTTGTGGTGAGGGGAGAGAGATAAAAGCTCATTTAGGAACGACATGAACATGCTGCGTAGGTAGCTGTTTATCAGTAAATATCTCCACTGAGATTAAGAAAAGCAGTAGCTTAATAAATTAAGTACTTCCTGGTATGGTTACTGTACTGGTAACTCCCAAAAAGAATCTGGATTGTGGTGAGGGAACAGAGAAAAAAGCTCATTTAGGACCTGCACTTACGAAGGGGGTAGGCAGCTGTATATCAGGGAGTATCGCTTCTGAGAATAAAAACAGCTGGAGCTTGTTAAGGCAATTACACAGGGGAAAGGATAATGTACAGGGAACTCCTCAGAACAATCTGATTTGTGGAGAGGGGAGAGAGATAAAAGCTCATTAAAGAACGACATGAACATGCTGCGTAGGTAGCTGTTTATCTGTAAATATCTCCATTGAGATTATGAAAAGCAGTAGCTTAATAAATTAAGTACTTCCTGGTATGGTTACTGTACTGGTAACTCCCCAAAAGAATCTGGATTGTGGTGAGGGAACAGAGAAAAAAGCTCATTTAGGAACTGCACTTACGAAGGGGATAGGCAGCTGTATATCAGGAGTAAACCTTCTGAGAATAAAAAAAGCTGGAGCTTTTAAGGTAATTTCACAGGGGAAAGGATAATGTACTGGGAAATCCTCAGAAGAATCTGATTCGTGGTGAGGGGAGGGAGATAAAAGCTCATTTAAGAACGACATGAACATGCTGCGTAGGTAGCTGTTTATCAGTAAATATCTCCACTGAGATTAAGAAAAGCAGTAGCTTAATCAATTAAGTCCTTCCGGGTATGGTTACTGTACTGGTAACTCCCGAAAAGAATCTGTATTGTGGTGAGGGAACAGAGAAAAAGCTCATTTAGGACCTGCACTTACGAAGGGGGTAGGCAGCTGTATATCAGGAGTAAACCTTCTGAGAGTAAAAAAAGCTGGAGCTTGTTAAGGTAATTTCACAGGGGAAAGGATAATGTACTGGGAACTCCTCAGAAGAATCTGATTTGTGGTGAGGGGTGAGAGATAAAAGCTCATTTAGGAACGACATGTACATGCTGCGTACGTAGCTGTTTATCAGTAAATATCTCCACTGAGATTAAGAAAAGCATTAGCTTAATATATTAAGTACTTCCTGGTATGGTTACTGTACTGGTAACTCCCCAAAAGAATCTGGATTGTGGTGAGGGAACAGAGAAAAAAGCTCATTTAGGACCCGCACTTACGAAGGGGGTAGGCAGCAATATATCAGGGAGTAAACCTTCTGAGAATAATAACAGCTGGAGGTTGTTAAGGTAATTACACAGGGGAAAGGATAATGTACTGGGAACTCCTCAGAAGAATCTGATTTTTGGTGAGGGGCGAGAGATAAAACTCATTTAGGAACGACATGAACATGCTGCGTAGGTAGCTGTTTATCAGTAAATATCTCCACTGAGATTAAGAAAAGCAGTAGCTTAATAAATTAAGTACTTCCTGGTATGGTTACTGTACTGGTAACTGCCCAAAAGAATCTGGATTGTGGTGAGGGAACAGAAAAAAAGCTCATTTAGGACCTGCACTTACGAAGGGGGTAGGCAGCTGTATATCAGGAGTAAACCTTCTGAGAGTAAAAAAAGCTGGAGCTTGTTAAGGTAATTTCACAGGGGAAAGGATATTGTACTGGGAACTCCTCAGAAGAATCTGATTTGTGGTGAGGGGAGAGAGATAAAAGCTCATTTAGGAACGACATGAACATGCTGCGTACGTAGCTGTTTATCAGTAAATATCTCCACTGAGATTAAGAAAAGCATTAGCTTAATATATTAAGTACTTCCTGGTATGGTTACTGTACTGGTAACTCCCCAAAAGAATCTGGATTGTGGTGAGGGAACAGAGAAAAAAGCTCATTTAGGACCTGCACTTACGAAGGGGTTAGGCAGCAATATATCAGGGAGTAAACCTTCTGAGAATAATAACAGCTGGAGGTTGTTAAGGTAATTACACAGGGGAAAGGATAATGTACTGGGAACTCCTCAGAAGAATCTGATTTGTGGTGAGGGGAGAGAGATAAAAGCTCATTTAAGAACGACATGAACATGCTGCATAGGTAGTTGTTTATTAGTAAATATCTCCACTGAGATTAAGAAAAGCAGTAGCTTAATAAATTAAGTACTTCCTGGTATGGTTACTG
>NW_025958968.1:0-75071 GCF_023159225.1 Perognathus longimembris pacificus | reverse complement strand
TCAGAAGGTTTGCTCCCTGATATACAGCTGCCTAAACCCTTCGTTATTGCAGGTCCTAAATGAGCTTTTTTCTCTGTTCCCTCACCACAATTCAGATTCTTTTGGGGAGTCACCAGTAGAGTAAACATACCAGGAAGTACTCAATTTACTAAGCTACTGCTTTTCTTAAAAACAGTGGAGATATTTACTGATAAACAGCTACCTACGCAGCATGTTCATGGCGTTCCTAAATGAGCTTTTCTCTGTCTCCCCTCACCACAAATCAGATTCTTCTGAGGAGTTCCCAGTACATTATCCTTTCCCCTGTGTAATTACCTTAACAAGATCCAGCTGTTTTTATTCTCAGAACTGATACTCCCTGATATACAGCTGCCTACCTCCTTCGTAAGTTCAGGTCCTAAATGAGCTTTTTTCTCTGTTCCCTCACCACAATCCAGATTCTTTTGGGGAGTTACCAGGACCGTAACCATGCCAGGAAGTACTTAATTTATTAAGCTACTGCTTTTCTTAATCTCAGTGAGATATTTAGTGATAAACCGCTACATACGCAGCATGTTCATGTCGTTTCTAAATGAGCTTTTATCTCTCTCCCCTCACCACAAAACAGATTCTTCTGAGGAGTTCCCAGTACATTATCCTTTCCCCTGTGTAATTACCTTAACAAGCTCCAGCTGTTGTTATTCTCAGAAGGGATACTCCCTGATATACAACTGCCTAACCCCTTCATAAGTGCAGTCCTAAATGAGCTTTTTTCTCTGTTCCCTCACCACAATCCAGATTCTTTTGGGGAGTTACCAGTATAGTAACCATACCAGGAAGTATTTAATTTATTAAGCTACTGCTTTTCTTAATCTCAGTGGAGATATTTACTGGTAAACAGCTACCTACACAGCATGTTCATGTCGTTCCTAAATGAGCTTTTATCTCTCTTCCCTCACCACAAATAAGATTCTTCTGAGGAGTTCCCAGTACATTATCCTTTCCCCTGTGTAATTACCTTAACAAGCTCCAGCTGTTTTTATTCTCTGAAGGGATACTCCCTGATATACAGCTGCCTACCCCCTTCGTAAGTGCAGGTCCTAAATGAGCTTTATTCTCTGTTTCCTCACCACAATCCAGATTCTTTTGGGGAGTTACCAGTACAGTACCCATACCAGGAAGTACATAATTTATTAAGCTACTGCTTTTCTTAATCTCAGTGGAGATATTTACTGATAAACAGCTACCTAGGCAGCATGTACATGTCGTTCCTAATGAGCTTTTATCTCTCTCCCCTCACCACAAATCAGATTCTTCTGAGGAGTTGCCAGTACATTATCCTTTCCCCTGTGTAATTACCTTAACAAGCACCAGCTGTTTTTATGATGAGAAGGGATTCTCCCTGATATACAGCTGCCTATCCCCTTCGTAAGTGCAGGTCCTAAATGAGCTTTTTTCTCTGTTCCCTCACCACAATCCACATTCTTTTGGGGAGTTACCAGTACAGTAACCATACTAGGAAGTACTTAATTTATTCAGCTACTGCTTTTCTTAATCTCAGTGGAGATATTAACTGATAAACAGCTACCAAACCCAGTATGTTCATGTCGTTCTTAATGGTCTTTTATCTCTCTCCCCTAACCACAAATCAGATTCTTCTGAGGAGTTCACAGTACATCATCCTTTCCCCTTTGTAATTACCTTAACAAGCTCCAGCTGTTTTTATTCTCAGAAGGGATAATCCCTGATATATAGCTGCCTACCCCTTCGTAAGTGCAGGTCCTAAATGAGATTTTTTTCTCTGTTCCCTCACCACAATCCAGATTCTTTTGCTGAGTTACCAGTACAGTAACCATGCCAGGAAGTACTTAATTTATTAAGCTACTGCTTTTCTTAATCTCAGTGGAGATATTTACTGATTAACAGCTACCTACGCAGCATGTTCATGTCGTTCCTAAATGAGCTTTTATCTCTCTCCTCTCACCCCAAATCAGATTCTTCTGAGGAGTTCCCAGTACATTATCCTTTCCCCTGTGTAATTACCTTAACAAGCTCCAGCTGTTTTATTCTCAGAAGGGATACTCCCTGATATACAGCTGCCTACCCCCTTCTTAAGTTCAGGTCCTAAATGAGCTTTTTTCTCTGTTCCCTCACCACAATCCAGATTCTTTTGGGGAGTTACCAGTACAGTAAACTATACCAGGAAGTACTTAATTTATTAAACTACTGCTTTTCTTAATCTCAGTGGAGATATTTACTGATAAACAGCTACCTACGCAGCATGTTCATGGCGTTCCTAAATGAGCTTTTATCTCTCTCCCCTCACCACAAATCAGATTCTTCAGAGGAGTTCCCAGTACATTATCCTTTCCCCTGTGTAATTACCTTAACAAGCTCCAGCTGTTTTTATTCTCACAAGGGATACCCCTGATATACAGCTGTCTACGACCTTCGTAAGTGCAGTTCCTAAATGAGCTTTTTTCTCTGTTTCCTCACCACAATCCAGATGCTTTTGGGGAGTTACCAGTACAGTACCCATACCAGGAAGTACTTAATTTATTAAGCTACTGCTTTTCTTAATCTCAGTGGAGATATTTACTGATAAACAGCTACATATGCAGCATGTTCATGTGGTTCCTAAATGAGCTTTTATCTCTCTCCCGTCACCACAAATCAGATTCTTCTGAGGAGTTCCCAGTACATTATCCTTTCCCCTGTGTAATTACCTTAACAAGCTCCAGCTGTTTTTATTCTCAGAAGGGATACTCCCTGATATACAGGTGCCTACCCCCTTCGTAAGTGCAGGTCCTAAATGAGATTTTTTCTCTGTTCCCTCACCACAATCCAGATTCTTTTGGGGAGAGTTACCAGTACAGTACCCATACCAGGAAGTACTTAATTTATTAAGCTACTGCTTTTCCTAATCTCAGTGGAGATATTTACTGATAAACAGCTACCTACGCAGCTGTTATGTCGTTCCTATATGAGCTTTTATCTCTCTCCCCTCACCACAAATCAGATTCTTCTGAGGAGTTCCCAGTACATTATCCTTTCCCCTGTGTAATTACCTTAACAAGCTCCAGCTGTTTTTATTCTCAGAAGGGATACTCCCTGATATACAGCTGCCTACCCCCTTCGTAATTGCAGGTCCTAAATGAGCTTTTTTCTCTGTTCCCTCACCACAATCCAGATTCTTTTGGGGAGTTACCAGGACAGTAACCATGCCAGGAAGTACTTAATTTATTAAGCTACTGCTTTTCTTAATCTCAGTGGAGATATTTAGTGATAAACCGCTACATACGCAGCATGTTCATGTCGTTTCTAAATGAGCTTTTATCTCTCTCCCCTCACCACAAAACAGATTCTTCTGAGGAGTTCCCAGTACATTATCCTTTCCCCTGTGTAATTACCTTAACAAGCTCCTGCTGTTGTTATTCTCAGAAGGGATACTCCCTGATATACAACTGCCTAACCCCTTCATAAGTGCAGGTCCTAAATGAGCTTTTTTCTCTGTTCCCTCACCACAATCCAGATTCTTTTGGGGAGTTACCAGTATAGTAACCATACCAGGAAGTACTTAATTTATTAAGCTACTGCTTTTCTTAATCTCAGTGGAGATATTTACTGGTAAACAGCTACCTACACAGCATGTTCATGTCGTTCCTAAATGAGCTTTTATCTCTCTCCCCTCACCACAAATCAGATTCTTCTGAGGAGTTCCCAGTACATTGACCTTTCCACTGTGTAATTACCTTAACTAGCTCCAGCTGTTTTTATTCTCAGAAGGGATACTCCTTGATATACAGCTGCCTACCACCTTCGTAAGTGCAGGTCCTAAATGAGCTTTATTCTCTGTTCCCTCACCACAATCCAGATTCTTTTGGGGAGTTACCAGTACAGTACCCATACCAGGAAGTACATAATTTATTAAGCTACCTGCTTTTCTTAATCTCAGTGGAGATATTTACTGATAAACAGCTACCTAGGCAGCATGTACATGTGGTTCCTAAATGAGCTTTTATCTCTCTCCCCTCACCACAAATCAGATTCTTCTGAGGAGTTCCAGTACATTATCCTTTCCCCTGTGTAATTACCTTAACAAGCACCAGCTGTTTTATGATGAGAAGGGATACTCCCTGATATACAGCTGCCTATCCCCTTCGTAAGTGCAGGTCCTAAATGAGCTTTTTTCTCTGTTCCCTCACCACAATCCAGATTCTTTTGGGGAGTTACCAGTACAGTAACCATACTAGGAAGTACTTAATTTATTCAGCTACTGCTTTTCTTAATCTCATTGGAGATATTAACTGATAAACAGCTACCAACCCAGTATGTTCATGTCGTTCTTAATGATCTTTTATCTCTCTCCCCTCACCACAAATCAGATTCTTCTGTGGAGTTCGCAGTACATCATCCTTTCCCCTTTGTAATTAACTTAACAAAGTCCAGCTGTTTTTATTCTCAGAAGGGATACTCCCTGATATACAGCTGCCTACCCCCTTCGTAAGTGCAGGTCCTAAATGAGATTTTTTTCTCTGTTCCCTCACCACAATCCAGATTCTTTTGCTGAGTTACCAGTACAGTAACCATGCCAAGAAGTACTTAATTTATTAAGCTACTGCTTTTCTTAATCTCAGTGGAGATATTTACTGATAAACAGCTACCTAGGCAGCATGTTCATGGCGTTCCTAAATGAGCTTTTATCTCTCTCCCCTCACCACAAATCAGATTCTTCTGAGGAGTTCCCAGTACATTATCCTTTCCCCTGTGTAATTACCTTAACAAGCTCCAGCTGTTTTTATTCTCAGAAGGGATACTCCCTGATATACAGCTGCCTACACCCTTCGTAAGTGCAGGTCACAATGAGCTTTTTTCTCTGTTCCCTCACCACAATCCAGATTCTTTTGGGGAGTTACCAGTAGAGTACCCATACCAGGAAGTACTTAATTTATTAAGCTACTGCTTTTCTTAATCTCAGTGGAGATATTTACTGATAAACAGCTACCTACGCAGCATGTTCATGTCGTTCCTAAATGAGCTTTTATCTCTCTCCCCTCACCACAAAACAGATTCTTCTGAGGAGTTCCCAGTACATTATCCTTTCCCCTGTGTAATTACCTTAACAAGCTCCAGCTGTTGTTATTCTCAGAAGGGATACTCTCTGATATACTACTACCTAACCCCTTCATAAGTGCAGGTCCTAAATGAGCTTTTTTCTCTGTTCCCTCACCACAATCCAGATTCTTTTGGGGAGTTACCAGTATAGTAACCATACCAGAAGCACTTAATTTATTAAGCTACTGCTTTTCTTAATCTCAGTGGAGATATTTACTCGTAAACAGCTACCTACACAGCATGTTCATGTCGTTCCTAAATGAGCTTTTATCTCTCTCCCCTCACCACAATCAGATTCTTCTGAGGAGTTCCCAGTACATTGACCTTTCCACTGTGTAATTACCTTAACTAGCTCCAGCTGTTTTTATTCTCAGAAGGGATACTCCTTGATATACAGCTGCCTACCCCCTTCGTAAGTGCAGGTCCTAAATGAGCTTTATTCTCTGTTCCCTCACCACAATCCAGATTCTTTTGGATAGTTACCAGTACAGTACCCATACCAGGAAGTACATAATTTATTAAGCTACTGCTTTTCTTAATCTCAGTGGAGATATTTACTGATAAACAGCTACCTAGGCAGCATGTACATGTGGTTCCTAAATGAGCTTTTATCTCTCTCCCCTCACCACAAATCAGATTCTTCTGAGGAGTTCCCAGTACATTATCCTTTCCCCTGTGTAATTACCTTAACAAGCACCAGCTGTTTTTATGATGAGAAGGGATAATCCCTGATATACAGCTGTCTACCACCTTCGTAAGTGCAGTTCCTAATGAGCTTTTTTCTCTGTTTCCTCACCACAATCAAGATTCTTTTGGGGAGTTACCAGTACAGTACCCATATCAGGAAGTACTTAATTTATTAAGCTACTGCTTTTCTTAATCTTAGTGGATATATTTACTGATAAACAGCTACCTATGCAGCATGTTCATGTCGTTCCTAAATGAGCTTTTATCTCTCTCCCGTCACCACAAATCAGATTCTTCTGAGGAGTTCCCAGTACATTATCCTTTCCCCTGTGTATTACCTTAACAAGCTCCAGCTGTTTTTATTCTCAGAAGGGATACTCCCTGATATACAGGTGCCTACCCCCTTCGTAAGTGCAGGTCCTAAATGAGATTTTTTCTCTGTTCCCTCACCACAATCCAGATTCTTTTGGGGAGTTACCAGTACAGTACCCATACCAGGAACTACTTAATTTATTAAGCTACTGCTTTTCTTAATCTCAGTGGAGATATTTACTGATAAACAGCTACCTACGCAGCATGTTCATGTCGTCCTATATGACTTTTATCTCTTCCCCTCACCACAAATCAGATTCTTCTGAGGAGTTCCCAGTACATTATCCTTTCCCCTGTGTAATTACCTTAACAAGCTCCAGCTGTTTTTATTCTCAGAAGGGATACTCCCTGATATACAGCTGCCTACCCCCTTCGTAATTGCAGGTCCTAAATGAGCTTTTTTCTCTGTTCCCTCACCACAATCCAGATTCTTTTGGGGAGTTACCAGTACAGTAATCATACCAGGAAGTACTTATTTTATTAAGCTACTGCTTTTCTTAATCTCAGTGGAGATATTTACTGATAGACAGCTACCTATGCAGCATGTTCATGTGGTTCCTAAATGAGCTTTTATCTCTCTCCCCTCACCACAAATCAGATTCTTCTGAGGAGTCCCCAGTACATATCCTTTCCCCTGTGTAATTACCTTAACAAACTCAAGTGTTTTTATTCTCAGAAGTTTTAGAGGAACCCCGACTCGCACCAACTGAATAGCGAGCTGGGAACTACAACACCCAACACCCCACCAGAACCCAGCAAAAACCAGCATCCAGAAGCAGTGGAGAACGCAGGAAACAAAAAGGAGCAAAAAAGAAGAACCGAAAACCTACACGGAGCCGGAGATTCACCGGGGCACCCTTCCCCCCTGCAGCTGACCCTGCCCCAAACAGGGCCAGGCTGGGAAAGGGGAACCCGGCGATCGGCAGACAGGTTGCCAGGAATGCAGAATCCATATAGAGGGAGACCCCACGGACACAAGGCAGGGTGCGGAGCAAGGACACACACCTGCAGCGACGAGAAGTTCGGGTCCACACCGATTCGGACAAGGGAACCCAGCGCGGCAGAAAGAGGGAACGGGGGAAGCCACCCACAACACTTCGCTAACCCCTGAAGGGGCCAACGGCTGCGCGGGACACACACACAAAGCAGCAAAAGTGAGTCCCCCATAATCCCTTCCCCCAACGGGAGACCCAAGCCCGACAAAGAAGATATATCTCCCTCCCTCCCCCTCCCCACTCCCGTGGGAACAAAGAACTCCCCAAATCAGGCGGGAAGCTCCATCAGGCGCTGGGAAGCCAGTCTAGCAGGGGAATGGCGGAACAGCCCCAAGCCCCCAAAGGTTCCTGAACTGGCAGAACCGGCCCCGTCCCCTTCCCAACAGGGGTCGGGGGACGGCCGGCAGGGCAAGCCCCACCCCGAGGCGCCTGGACCTTGCGGACTCTTCCAACTAAAATCACAGGCGCTGGTGGGCAATACCAGCCCAGCAGGGTCACCTGAGCCTGATCACGTCTCCCCCCCCTCGCAGCGGAGGCGAGGTCTGAGGGTGCCAAGCCACACCCGGACAGTCGATCCCACTGGGCCCCCCACACATACTGCCTCCCCCCCCCAACGGACTCGCGGGAGGGCGCAAGCACAACCCAACAAACCCAGGGCTCGCTCTGGGAGGCAGACCCCCCCTAAAGTGCCTGTTGTAGCGGTCTCAGAGTGCACAGGAGAGCGGGGCCCCCGGCGAAAGCGCCCGCTCTGGTAGGCGTGCCCTACACCGGTGGGCGGGGCCACAGCGACAGCACCTGCTGCCGTAGGACACGCCTACACAGAAGGGAGGGAAGACCTACACACACCTCCAGATGCGCAAATCACAAAGAAACATAACTCAGTTCATCAAAGGACAAGCCACCTCGCCAGCTCCAAAAAGCAGCTCGACTAGAGAGGAGATGGAGAATAAAAAAGCAAATGAGGCCATGTTAACAGGAATGATCGAAAGCGTCAGAAATGAAATCAGAAAACAATTCCAGGAGTTTAGAGCGGAAATCTGGAAGGACACCCAGGAAGCTAAGAAAGAAATGGAAGCAAAACTGGATACAATGCAAGCCTCGTTTAAAGAAATGGAAGCAAAAATGGATACAATGCAAGCCGCCTTTAAAGAAAATCTCCACACCCTGAGAATTGAAATGCATGAAAAAATAGATTTAAAATACAACTCTTTAAAGGAAGAAATTTCCACGATCAGAGCTGATATGACAACCATGAATAGCTCTCTGACATCCATAAACTCCGCAATTGAAACCATAACACAAAGAGTTGACCATATGGAATCCAGAATCTCTCGCCTGGACGATGAAGCAGCTGACAACAACCAGAAAATGACCACACTCCAAGAAAAGGTGAAGCTTCAGGAAGATTAATCCAGGAACTAATGGACAAAGACAAGAGATATAATCTGCGCATAATTGGAATAGAAGAAGGAGCCGAATATCAGAGCAGAGGGCTTAACCATGTCCTCAATAAAGTTATTGCAGAAAACTTCCCCAATCTCACAGGGGGACCCCATCCAGGTAACCGAAGCCTATAGGACACCTGGCAGGCCAGACCCCAGGAAAACCACCCCAAGGCACATAATATTCAAGACTACAGACCTCAAGATTAAGAGCAAATTCTGAATTCAGCCAAAGCGAAGAAGGAAACTTTTTTCAATGGGAAGAGGATTCGAATAACATCCGACTTATCCACACAAACTTACCAAGCTCGAAGTGAGTGGAAGAACACTATCCAAGTACTTCAGAATAACAACTTACAACCTCGGATCAAATATCCAGCGAAACTGGAGTTCACATTCGAAGGGAGAACCAGATCTTTCCACACCAAAGAGGAGCTAAAGGAGTATGTGAATAAAAAACCAGCCCTACAGCGAATATTAAGAGGGGAAGCCCACCCAACAGAGATCGTAAAAGACACACAGACAGAATCAGAAAGCAACTTCAATAGCCAAAGTCCAGCAGAAAGACCAGCTCACTAAAGACAAGAAGAAGAAAAAAAAAAACAGGAAAAAACAGCCCAACAAGAAAATGGAAGGAGAAAAAACACCCTTATCCTTGATCTCTTTAAATATAAATGGCTTAAACTCCCCGATTAAGAGGAGCAGACTGGCAGAATGGATCCGCAAACAAAAAGTTGACATCTGCTGTCTACAAGAGACCCACCTCACAGCAAGGGACAAAAACAGGCTTCGAATGAAAGGATGGACCAAGATCTACCAAGCAAATGCACCCACCAAAACGGCAGGTGTAGCCATTCTGATCTCAGACAAGCTGGACTTCTCTTTAAAGTCCACTCAAAAAGACAAAGAAGGACACTACATATTAATACAAGGAAAAATCCAGAATCAAGACATCACGGTGATAAATGTATACTCACCGAACAAAAGAGGCCCGACATATGTCAAGCAAATTCTCACAGAATTACAGAGCAAGATAGATGCAAACACAATCATAGTGGGTGACTTTAATACTCCTCTCTCTCCAAGAGACAGATCCAACACCCAGAGGATTAGTAAGGGAGCTGAGGACCTAAATAACACCATTTCCCAAATGGATCTAACAGACCTATATAGAACCTTCCACCCTACAGAGACACAATACACCTTCTTTTCAGCAGCCCATGGATCATATTCCAAAATAGACCACGTCATAGCCCACACAAAGAACCTCAGCAAATACAAAAGTATTGACATCATCCCATGTATTATATCTGATCACAGTGGATTAAAGGTAACCCTCAACAACAAAGGATACCACAGAGCCTATACACACTCTTGGAGGCTAAACCCCACGCTGCTATCCAACACTTGGGCCACAGATCAAATTAAAGATGAAATCAAGGAATTCATAAGCACAATGACAAAGAAAACACATCACAAAGAAACCTATGGGACACAGCTAAGGCAGTACTGAGGGGCAAGATCATTGCACTCAGTACCCACATTAAAAGAATGGAAGCAGAGCAGGTGAATACCCTCACGATGAAACTAAAACAACTGGAAAAACAAGAAATGACAGAATCTAAAACGACTAGGAGGGGAGAGATTACAAAGATTAAAGAAGAGATAAATCTGATTGAAAATAGAAAGACCATTCAACAAATAAATAAGACTAAAAGCTGGTTCTTTGAGAAAATAAACAAAATTGACAGGCCCCTTGCAAGACTCACAAAAAAAAGAAGAGAAGAGACTCATATTCGTAAAATCAGGGACTCCACAGGAAAAATTACGACAAGTACACACGATATTCAAACAATCATAAGGAGCTATTTCCAAAACCTCTACTCAGCAAAAAACAATAATTTTACAGAAATGGATCAATTCTTAGAGAAGTACAAACTGCCCAAACTGAACCAAGAAGAAATAAATCAACTAAATAAACCAATAACTTACAGTGAGATACAAGAGGTAATCAAGAACCTCCCTACTAAGAAAAGCCCAGGCCCAGATGGATTCACCAATGAATTCTACAAAACCTTTAGTGAGGAGCTAATTCCAATACTCCTCAAACTCTTCCGCGAAATAGAAACGGAGGGAGAAATTCCAAACTCATTCTATGAAGCTAATATCATACTCATCCCCAAACCAGGCAAAGATCCAACAAAAAAAGAGAACTACAGACCAATATCACTAATGAACACAGATGCAAAGCTTCTCAATAAAATATTAGCTAACAGGATCCAGAAACTGATTAAGAATATCATACATCATGACCAAGTAGGCTTCATCCCTCAGTCACAAGGATGGTTCAACATCCGTAAATCAATCAATGTAATTCACCACATAAACAGAACTAAAATCAAGAATCACATTGTTATCTCAGTTGATGCCCAAAAAGCCTTCGACAAAATACAACATCCATACCTATTAAAAGCTTTGGAGAGAACAGGAATAGATGGAACATTCCTCAAAACAATAAAAGCCATATACAACAGACCAACTGCTAATATCATATTAAATGGAGAGAAACTTAAATCATTCCCCCTAAACACAGGAACAAGACAAGGATGCCCACTCTCCCCACTTCTGTTCAACATAGTGCTGGAATCCCTAGCCATAGCAATAAGGCAAGAGGAGGACATCAAAGGGATCCACGTCGGCAAGGAAGAAATCAAGTTATCCCTATTCGCAGACGACATGATCTTATATCTCAAGGACCCAAAAAACTCAGTACCCAAACTCCTACATCTAATAAACCAATTTGGCAAAGTAGCAGGATACAAAATCAATCCACAAAAGTCAGCAGCTTTTCTGTACACCAGCAATAGACAAACAGAAAAGGAAATTATGGAAACAATTCCATTTACAGTAGCCAAAAAAAGAATAAAGTACCTAGGGATCAACTTAACCAAGGACGTGACGGACCTATTCAATGAAAACTACAAAAATCTAATAAGGGAAATCAAAGAAGACACAAGGAGATGGAAAGACCTCCCATGCTCATGGGTAGGCAGAATCAATATAGTGAAAATGGCCATATTGCCCAAATTGTTATACAAATTCAATGCAATACCAATCAAAATCCCAGCCACATTCTTCACTGAAATAGAGAAACCAGTCCATAAATTCATATGGAACAGCAAAAAACCTAGAATAGCCAAAGCAATTCTAGGCAAAAAACATAGTGCAGGAGGTATCACCATACCAGACTTCAAGCTCTACTACAAGGCCATCATAACAAAAACAGCATGGTATTGGTATAAAAACAGATCGGAAGACCAGTGGATTAGAATTGAAGACCCAGAAATAAAACCGCACTCTTACAGCCAACTGATATTCGACAAAGGAGCTAAAGACATACAATGGAATAAACATAGCCTCTTCAACTACTGGTGCTGGGAGAACTGGGCAGCCATATGCAGAAAACTCAAAGTAGACCCAAGCCTATCACCATGCACCAAGATCAACTCAAAATGGATCAAGGACCTCAACATCAGACCTGAATCCTTGAAACTACTGAAGGACAGAGTAGGAAAGACACTAGAACTTATAGGCACAGGAAGGAACTTCCTGAATAGAGTCCCAGGGGCACAACAAATAGGGGAAAGACTCAACAAATGGGACTACTACAAATTAAAAAGTTTCTGCACAGCTAAGGTCATAGCCACCAAAATAGAAAGACAGCCAACGATATGGGAAAGGATATTTACCAGCACAGCAACAGACAAAGGCCTGATATCTGTCATCTACAGAGAACTCAAAAAACTAAGCCCCTCCAAGCCCAATAAACCTATTAGGAAATGGGCAAAAGAGCTAAAGAGAGACTTCACAAGAGAAGATATAAAAATGGCAAAGAAACACATGAGGAAATGCTCAACATCCCTGCTAGTAAAGGAAATGCAAATAAAAACAACCCTGAGATACCACCTCACCCCAGTTAGAATGGCCTATACTCTGAACTCAGGAAACAACAAATGCTGGAGGGGCTGTGGGGAAAGAGGAACCCTTCTCCATTGTTGGTGGGAGTGCAAATTAGTACAACCACTTTGGAGAACAGTATGGAGGTTTCTCAAAAAGATCAATATAGTCCTACCCTATGACCCAGCCATACCACTCCTAGGCATCTATCCTAAACAGCAAAACCCAAGATATCAAAAGGACATTTGTACTTCCATGTTTATTGCGGCACAATTCACAATAGCCAAAATGTGGAAACAACCCAGATGCCCCTCCACAGATGAATGGATCCAAAAAATATGGTACTTATACACAATGGAATACTACATAGCGATTAGGAATGGTGAAATATTGTTATTCGCAGGGAAATGTTCAGTACTCGAACAAATAATGTTGAGCGAGACAAGCCTAGAACACAGAAAACAAAGGGGCATGATCTCCCTGATATATGACTGTTAACAAAGGGAGATGGAGAGACAGTAGAGACCAAGTCTGTGAACACTGTATATGTGCTTGATACATTGTAAATTGCATATGGGTCTACCTGACCTAGACAAGGGATGGAAAAACAGGTTGTAAGATATCACAAGAAATGTACACACTGCCCTACTATGTAACTGTATCCTCGGTGCACAACACCTTGTAAAAAAAAATTTTTTGCTTAATTAATAATAAAAAAAATTAAAAAAAAAGGTTTACTCCCTGACATACAGCTGCCGACCCGCTTCGTAAGTGCAGGTCCTAAATGAGCTTTTTTCTCTGTTCCATCACCACAATCCAGATTCTTTTGTGGAGTTACCAGTACAGTAAGCATACCAGGAAGTACTTAATTTATTAAGCTACTGCTTTTCTTAATCTCAGTGGAGATATTTACTGATAAACAGCTACCTATGAAGCATTTTCATGTCGTTCCTAAATGAGCGTTTATCTCTCTCCCCTCACCACAAATCAGATTCTTCTGAGGAGTTCCCAGTACATTATCCTTTCCCCTGTGTAATTACCTTATCAAGCTCCAGCTGTTTTTATTCTCAGAAGGTTTACTCCCTGATATACAGCTGCCTACCCCCTTCCTAAGTGCAGGTCCTAAATGAGCTTTTTTCTCTGTTCCCTCACCACAATCCAGATTCTTTTGGGGAGTTACCAGTACAGTAACCATACCAGGAAGTACTTAATTTATTAAGCTACTGCTTTTCTTAATCGCAGTGGAGATATTTACTGATAAACAGCTACCTACGCAGCATGTTCATGTGGTTCCTAAATGAGCTTTTATCTCTCTCCCCTCACCACAAATCAGATTCTTCTGAGCAGTTCCCAGTACATTATCCTTTCCCCTGTGTAATTACCTTAACAAACTCAAGGTGTTTTTATTCTCAGAAGGTTTACTCCCTGATATACAGCTGCCTACCCCCTTCGTAAGTGCAGGTCCTAAATGAGCTTTTTTCTCTGTTTCCTCACCACAATCCAGATTCTTTTGGGGAATTACCAGTACAGAAACCATACCAGGAAGTATTTAATTTATTAAGCTACTGCTTTTCTTAATCTCAGTGGAGATATTTACTGATAAACTGCTACCAACGCAACATGTTCATGTCGTTCCTAAATGAGCTTATATCTCTCTCCCCTCACCACAAATCAGATTCTTCTGAGGAGTTCCCAGTACATTATCCTTTCCCCTGTGTAATTACCTTAAAAAGCTCCAGCTGTTTTTATTCTCAGAAGGTTTGCTGCCTGATATACAGCTGCCTACCCCCTTCTTAAGTGCAGGTCCTAAATGACCTTTTTTCTCTGTTTCCTCACCACAATCCAGATTCTTTTGGGGAGTTACCAGTACAGTAACCATACCAGGAAGTACTTAGTTTATTCAGCTACTGCTTTTCTTAATCTCAGTGGAGATATTTACTGATAAACAGCTACCTACGCAGCATGTTGAGGTCGTTCCTAAATGAGCTTTTTTCTCTCTCCCCTCACCACAAATCAGATTCTTCTGAGGAGTTCCCAGTACATTATCCTTTCCCCTGTGTAATTACCTTCACAAGCTCCAGCTGTTTTTATTCTCAGAAGGGATACTCCCTGATATACAGCTGCCTACCCCCTTCGTAAGTGCAGGTCCTAAATGAGCTTTTTTCTCTGTTCCCTCACCACAATCCAGATTCTTTTGGGGAGTTACCAGTACAGTAACCATACCAGGAAGTACTGAATTTATTAAGCTACTGCTTTTCTTAATCTCAGTGGAGAAATTTACAGATAAACAGCTACCTATGCAGAATTTTCATGTCATTCTTAAATGAGCTTTTATCTCTCTACTCTCACCACAAATCAGATTCTTCCGAGGAGTTCCCAGTACATTATCCTTTCCCCTGTGTAATTACCTTCACAAGCTCCAGCTGTTTTTATTCTCAGAAGGGATACTCCCTGATATACAGCTGCCTACCCCCTTCGTAAGTGCAGGTCCTAAATGAGGTTTTTTCTCTGTTCCCTCACCACAATCAAGATTTTTTTGGGGAGTTACCAGTACAGTACCCATACCAGGAAGTACTTAATTTATTAAGCTACTGCTTTTCTTAATCTCAGTGGATATATTTACTGATAAACAGCTACCTATGCAGCATTTTTATGTCGTTCTTAAATGAGCTTTATTCTCCCTCCCTTCACCACAAACCATATTCTTCTGAAGAGTTCTCAGTACATTATCCTTTCCCCTGTGTAATTACCTTAACAAGCTCCAGCTGTTTTTCTTCTCAGAAGTTTTACTCCCTGATAAACAGCTGCCTACCCCCTTCGTAAGTGCAGGTGCTAAATGAGCTTTTTTCTCTGTTCCCTCACCACAATCCAGATTCTTTTGGGGAGTTACTAGTACAGTAACCATATCAGGAAGTACTTAATTTCTTAAGCTACTGCTTTTCTTAATCTCAGTGGATATATTTACTGATAAACAGGTACCTATGCAGCATGTTCATGTCGTTCTTAAATGAGCTTTATTCTCTCTCCCCTCACCACAAATCAGATTCTTCTGAGGAGTTCCCTGTACATTATCCTTTCCCCTGTGTAATTACCTTAACAAGCTCCAGCTGTTTTTATTCTCAGAAGGTTTACTCCCTGGTATACAGCTGCCTACCCCCTTTCGTAAGTGCAGGTCCTAAATGAGGTTTTTTCTCTGTTCCCTCACCACAATCAAGATTTTTTTGGGGAGTTACCAGTACAGTACCCATACCAGGAAGTACTTAATTTATTAAGCTACTGCTTTTCTTAATCTCAGTGGAGATATTTACTGATAAACAGCTACCTTCGCAGCATGTTCTTGGCGTTATTAATGAGCTTTTATCTCTCTCCCCTCACCACAAATCAGATTCTTCTGAGGAGTTCCCAGTACATTATCCTTTCCCCTGTGTAATTACCTTAACAAGCTCCAGCTGTTTTTATTCTCAGAAGGTTTAGTCCCTGATATACAGCTGCCTAACCCCTTCGTAAGTGCAGGTCCTACATGAGCTTTTTTAGCTGTTCCCTCACCACAATCCAGATTCTTTTGGGGAGTTACCAGTAGAGTATCCATACCAGGAAGTACTTAAATTATTAAGCTACTTCTTTTCTTAATCTCAGGGGAGATATTTACTGATAAACAGCTAACTACGCAGCATGTTCATGTCGGTCCTAAATGAGCTTTTATCTCTCTCCCCTCACCACAAATCACATTCTTCTGAGGAGTTCCCAGTACATTATCCTTTCCCCTGTGTAATTACCTTAACAAACTCAAGGTGTTTTTATTCTCAGAAGTTTTAGAGGAACCCCGACTCGCACCAACTGAATAGCGAGCTGGGAACTACAACACCCAACACCCCACCAAGAACCCAGCAAAACCAGCATCCAGAAGCAGTGGAGAAACGCAGGAAAACAAAAAGGAGCAAAAAAGAAGAACCGAAAACCTACACGGAGCCGGAGATTCACCGGGGCACCCTTCCCCCTGCAGCTGACCCTGCCCCAAACAGGGCCAGGCTGGGAAAGGGGAACCCGGCGATCGGCAGACAGGTTGCCAGGAATGCAGAATCCATATAGAGGGAGACCCCACGGACACAAGGCAGGGTGCGGAGCAAGACACACACCTGCAGCGACGAGAAGTTCGGGTCCACACCGGATTCGGACAAGGGAACCCAGCGCGGCAGAAAGAGGGAACGGGGGAAGCCACCACAACACTTCGCTAACCCCTGAAGGGCCAACGGCTGCGCGGGACACACACACAAAGCAGCAAAAGTGAGTCCCCCATAATCCCTTCCCCCAACGGGAGACCCAAGCCCGACAAAGAAGATATATCTCCCTCCCTCCCCCTCCCCACTCCCGTGGGAACAAAGAACTCCCCAAATCAGGCGGGAAGCTCCCATCAGGCGCTGGGAAGCCAGTCTAGCAGGGGAATGGCGGAACAGCCCCAAGCCCCCAAAGGTTCCTGAACTGGCAGAACCGGCCCCGTCCCCTTCCCAACAGGGGTCGGGGGACGGCCGGCAGGGCAAGCCCCACCCGAGGCGCCTGGACCTTGCGGACTCTTCCAACTAAAATCACAGGCGCTGGTGGGCAATACCAGCCCAGCAGGGTCACCTGAGCCTGATCACGTCTCCCCCCCTCGCAGCGGAGGCGAGGTCTGAGGGTGCCAAGCCACACCCGGACAGTCGATCCCACTGGGCCCCACACATACTGCCTCCCCCCCCCAACGGACTCGCGGGAGGGCGCAAGCACAACCCAACAACCCAGGGCTCGCTCTGGGAGGCAGACCCCCCTAAAGTGCCTGTTGTAGCGGTCTCAGAGTGCACAGGAGAGCGGGGCCCCGGCGAAAGCGCCCGCTGTGGTAGGCGTGCCCTACACCGGTGGGCGGGGCCACAGCGACAGCACCTGCTGCCGTAGACACGCCTACACAGAAGGGAGGGAAGACCTACACACACCTCCAGATGCGCAAATCACAAAGAAACATAACTCAGTTCATCAAAGGACAAGCCACCTCGCCAGCTCCAAAAAGCAGCTCGACTGAAGAGGAGATGGAGAATAAAAAAGCAAATGAGGCCATGTTAACAGGAATGATCGAAAGCGTCAGAAATGAAATCAGAAAACAATTCCAGGAGTTTAGAGCGGAAATCTGGAAGGACACCCAGGAAGCTAAGAAAGAAATGGAAGCAAAACTGGATACAATGCAAGCCTCGTTTAAAGAAATGGAAGCAAAAATGGATACAATGCAAGCCGCCTTTAAAGAAAATCTCCACACCCTGAGAATTGAAATGCATGAAAAAATAGATTTAAAATACAACTCTTTAAAGGAAGAAATTTCCACGATCAGAGCTGATATGACAACCATGAATAGCTCTCTGACATCCATAAACTCCGCAATTGAAACCATAACACAAAGAGTTGACCATATGGAATCCAGAATCTCTCGCCTGGACGATGAAGCAGCTGACAACAACCAGAAAATGACCACACTCCAAGAAAAGGTGAAGCTTCAGGGAAGATTAATCCAGGAACTAATGGACAAAGACAAGAGATATAATCTGCGCATAATTGGAATAGAAGAAGGAGCCGAATATCAGAGCAGAGGGCTTAACCATGTCCTCAATAAAGTTATTGCAGAAAACTTCCCCAATCTCACAGGGGACCCCATCCAGGTAACCGAAGCCTATAGGACACCTGGCAGGCCAGACCCCAGGAAAACCACCCCAAGGCACATAATATTCAAGACTACAGACCTCAAGATTAAAGAGCAAATTCTGAATTCAGCCAAAGCGAAGAAGGAAACTTTTTTCAATGGGAAGAGGATTCGAATAACATCCGACTTATCCACACAAACTTACCAAGCTCGAAGTGAGTGGAAGAACACTATCCAAGTACTTCAGAATAACAACTTACAACCTCGGATCAAATATCCAGCGAAACTGGAGTTCACATTCGAAGGGAGAACCAGATCTTTCCACACCAAAGAGGAGCTAAAGGAGTATGTGAATAAAAAACCAGCCCTACAGCGAATATTAAGAGGGGAAGCCCACCCAACAGAGATCGTAAAAGACACACAGACAGAATCAGAAAGCAACTTCAATAGCCAAAGTCCAGCAGAAAGACCAGCTCACTAAAGACAAGAAGAAGAAAAAAAAAAACAGGAAAAAACAGCCCAACAAGAAAATGGAAGGAGAAAAAACACCCTTATCCTTGATCTCTTTAAATATAAATGGCTTAAACTCCCCGATTAAGAGGAGCAGACTGGCAGAATGGATCCGCAAACAAAAAGTTGACATCTGCTGTCTACAAGAGACCCACCTCACAGCAAGGGACAAAAACAGGCTTCGAATGAAAGGATGGACCAAGATCTACCAAGCAAATGCACCCACCAAAACGGCAGGTGTAGCCATTCTGATCTCAGACAAGCTGGACTTCTCTTTAAAGTCCACTCAAAAAGACAAAGAAGGACACTACATATTAATACAAGGAAAAATCCAGAATCAAGACATCACGGTGATAAATGTATACTCACCGAACAAAAGAGGCCCGACATATGTCAAGCAAATTCTCACAGAATTACAGAGCAAGATAGATGCAAACACAATCATAGTGGGTGACTTTAATACTCCTCTCTCTCCAAGAGACAGATCCAACACCCAGAGGATTAGTAAGGGAGCTGAGGACCTAAATAACACCATTTCCCAAATGGATCTAACAGACCTATATAGAACCTTCCACCCTACAGAGACACAATACACCTTCTTTTCAGCAGCCCATGGATCATATTCCAAAATAGACCACGTCATAGCCCACACAAAGAACCTCAGCAAATACAAAAGTATTGACATCATCCCATGTATTATATCTGATCACAGTGGATTAAAGGTAACCCTCAACAACAAAGGATACCACAGAGCCTATACACACTCTTGGAGGCTAAACCCCACGCTGCTATCCAACACTTGGGCCACAGATCAAATTAAAGATGAAATCAAGGAATTCATAAGCCACAATGACAAAGAAAACACATCACAAAGAAACCTATGGGACACAGCTAAGGCAGTACTGAGGGGCAAGATCATTGCACTCAGTACCCACATTAAAAGAATGGAAGCAGAGCAGGTGAATACCCTCACGATGAAACTAAAACAACTGGAAAAACAAGAAATGACAGAATCTAAAACGACTAGGAGGGGAGAGATTACAAAGATTAAAGAAGAGATAAATCTGATTGAAAATAGAAAGACCATTCAACAAATAAATAAGACTAAAAGCTGGTTCTTTGAGAAAATAAACAAAATTGACAGGCCCCTTGCAAGACTCACAAAAAAAAGAAGAGAAGAGACTCATATTCGTAAAATCAGGGACTCCACAGGAAAAATTACGACAAGTACACACGATATTCAAACAATCATAAGGAGCTATTTCCAAAACCTCTACTCAGCAAAAAACAATAATTTTACAGAAATGGATCAATTCTTAGAGAAGTACAAACTGCCCAAACTGAACCAAGAAGAAATAAATCAACTAAATAAACCAATAACTTACAGTGAGATACAAGAGGTAATCAAGAACCTCCCTACTAAGAAAAGCCCAGGCCCAGATGGATTCACCAATGAATTCTACAAAACCTTTAGTGAGGAGCTAATTCCAATACTCCTCAAACTCTTCCGCGAAATAGAAACGGAGGGAGAAATTCCAAACTCATTCTATGAAGCTAATATCATACTCATCCCCAAACCAGGCAAAGATCCAACAAAAAAAGAGAACTACAGACCAATATCACTAATGAACACAGATGCAAAGCTTCTCAATAAAATATTAGCTAACAGGATCCAGAAACTGATTAAGAATATCATACATCATGACCAAGTAGGCTTCATCCCTCAGTCACAAGGATGGTTCAACATCCGTAAATCAATCAATGTAATTCACCACATAAACAGAACTAAAATCAAGAATCACATTGTTATCTCAGTTGATGCCCAAAAAGCCTTCGACAAAATACAACATCCATACCTATTAAAAGCTTTGGAGAGAACAGGAATAGATGGAACATTCCTCAAAACAATAAAAGCCATATACAACAGACCAACTGCTAATATCATATTAAATGGAGAGAAACTTAAATCATTCCCCCTAAACACAGGAACAAGACAAGGATGCCCACTCTCCCCACTTCTGTTCAACATAGTGCTGGAATCCCTAGCCATAGCAATAAGGCAAGAGGAGGACATCAAAGGGATCCACGTCGGCAAGGAAGAAATCAAGTTATCCCTATTCGCAGACGACATGATCTTATATCTCAAGGACCCAAAAAACTCAGTACCCAAACTCCTACATCTAATAAACCAATTTGGCAAAGTAGCAGGATACAAAATCAATCCACAAAAGTCAGCAGCTTTTCTGTACACCAGCAATAGACAAACAGAAAAGGAAATTATGGAAACAATTCCATTTACAGTAGCCAAAAAAAGAATAAAGTACCTAGGGATCAACTTAACCAAGGACGTGACGGACCTATTCAATGAAAACTACAAAAATCTAATAAGGGAAATCAAAGAAGACACAAGGAGATGGAAAGACCTCCCATGCTCATGGGTAGGCAGAATCAATATAGTGAAAATGGCCATATTGCCCAAATTGTTATACAAATTCAATGCAATACCAATCAAAATCCCAGCCACATTCTTCACTGAAATAGAGAAACCAGTCCATAAATTCATATGGAACAGCAAAAAACCTAGAATAGCCAAAGCAATTCTAGGCAAAAAACATAGTGCAGGAGGTATCACCATACCAGACTTCAAGCTCTACTACAAGGCCATCATAACAAAAACAGCATGGTATTGGTATAAAAACAGATCGGAAGACCAGTGGATTAGAATTGAAGACCCAGAAATAAAACCGCACTCTTACAGCCAACTGATATTCGACAAAGGAGCTAAAGACATACAATGGAATAAACATAGCCTCTTCAACTACTGGTGCTGGGAGAACTGGGCAGCCATATGCAGAAAACTCAAAGTAGACCCAAGCCTATCACCATGCACCAAGATCAACTCAAAATGGATCAAGGACCTCAACATCAGACCTGAATCCTTGAAACTACTGAAGGACAGAGTAGGAAAGACACTAGAACTTATAGGCACAGGAAGGAACTTCCTGAATAGAGTCCCAGGGGCACAACAAATAGGGGAAAGACTCAACAAATGGGACTACTACAAATTAAAAAGTTTCTGCACAGCTAAGGTCATAGCCACCAAAATAGAAAGACAGCCAACGATATGGGAAAGGATATTTACCAGCACAGCAACAGACAAAGGCCTGATATCTGTCATCTACAGAGAACTCAAAAAACTAAGCCCCTCCAAGCCCAATAAACCTATTAGGAAATGGGCAAAAGAGCTAAAGAGAGACTTCACAAGAGAAGATATAAAAATGGCAAAGAAACACATGAGGAAATGCTCAACATCCCTGCTAGTAAAGGAAATGCAAATAAAAACAACCCTGAGATACCACCTCACCCCAGTTAGAATGGCCTATACTCTGAACTCAGGAAACAACAAATGCTGGAGGGGCTGTGGGGAAAGAGGAACCCTTCTCCATTGTTGGTGGGAGTGCAAATTAGTACAACCACTTTGGAGAACAGTATGGAGGTTTCTCAAAAAGATCAATATAGTCCTACCCTATGACCCAGCCATACCACTCCTAGGCATCTATCCTAAACAGCAAAACCCAAGATATCAAAAGGACATTTGTACTTCCATGTTTATTGCGGCACAATTCACAATAGCCAAAATGTGGAAACAACCCAGATGCCCCTCCACAGATGAATGGATCCAAAAAATATGGTACTTATACACAATGGAATACTACATAGCGATTAGGAATGGTGAAATATTGTTATTCGCAGGGAAATGTTCAGTACTCGAACAAATAATGTTGAGCGAGACAAGCCTAGAACACAGAAAACAAAGGGGCATGATCTCCCTGATATATGACTGTTAACAAAGGGAGATGGAGAGACAGTAGAGACCAAGTCTGTGAACACTGTATATGTGCTTGATACATTGTAAATTGCATATGGGTCTACCTGACCTAGACAAGGGATGGAAAAACAGGTTGTAAGATATCACAAGAAATGTACACACTGCCCTACTATGTAACTGTATCCTCGGTGCACAACACCTTGTAAAAAAAAATTTTTTGCTTAATTAATAATAAAAAAAATTAAAAAAAAAAGGTTTACTATCTGACATACAGCTGCCAACCCGCTTCGTAAGTGCAGGTCCTAAATGAGCTTTTTTCTCTGTTCCATCACCACAATCCAGATTCTTTTGTGGAGTTACCAGTACAGTAAGCATACCAGGAAGTACTTAATTTATTAAGCTACTGCTTTTCTTAATCTCAGTGGAGATATTTACTGATAAACAGCTACCTATGAAGCATTTTCATGTCGTTCCTAAATGAGCGTTTATCTCTCTCCCCTCACCACAAATCAGATTCTTCTGAGGAGTTCCCAGTACATTATCCTTTCCCCTGTGTAATTACCTTATCAAGCTCCAGCTGTTTTTATTCTCAGAAGGTTTACTCCCTGATATACAGCTGCCTACCCCCTTCCTAAGTGCAGGTCCTAAATGAGCTTTTTTCTCTGTTCCCTCACCACAATCCAGATTCTTTTGGGGAGTTACCAGTACAGTAACCATACCAGGAAGTACTTAATTTATTAAGCTACTGCTTTTCTTAATCTCAGTGGAGATATTTACTGATAAACAGCTACCTACGCAGCATGTTCATGTGGTTCCTAAATGAGCTTTTATCTCTCTCCCCTCACCACAAATCAGATTCTTCTGAGCAGTTCCCAGTACATTATCCTTTCCCCTGTGTAATTACCTTAACAAACTCAAGGTGTTTTTATTCTCAGAAGGTTTACTCCCTGATATACAGCTGCCTACCCCCTTCGTAAGTGCAGGTCCTAAATGAGCTTTTTTCTCTGTTTCCTCACCACAATCCAGATTCTTTTGGGGAATTACCAGTACAGAAACCATACCAGGAAGTATTTAATTTATTAAGCTACTGCTTTTCTTAATCTCAGTGGAGATATTTACTGATAAACTGCTACCAACGCAACATGTTCATGTCGTTCCTAAATGAGCTTATATCTCTCTCCCCTCACCACAAATCAGATTCTTCTGAGGAGTTCCCAGTACATTATCCTTTCCCCTGTGTAATTACCTTAAAAAGCTCCAGCTGTTTTTATTCTCAGAAGGTTTGCTGCCTGATATACAGCTGCCTACCCCCTTCTTAAGTGCAGGTCCTAAATGACCTTTTTTCTCTGTTTCCTCACCACAATCCAGATTCTTTTGGGGAGTTACCAGTACAGTAACCATACCAGGAAGTACTTAGTTTATTCAGCTACTGCTTTTCTTAATCTCAGTGGAGATATTTACTGATAAACAGCTACCTACGCAGCATGTTGAGGTCGTTCCTAAATGAGCTTTTTTCTCTCTCCCCTCACCACAAATCAGATTCTTCTGAGGAGTTCCCAGTACATTATCCTTTCCCCTGTGTAATTACCTTCACAAGCTCCAGCTGTTTTTATTCTCAGAAGGGATACTCCCTGATATACAGCTGCCTACCCCCTTCGTAAGTGCAGGTCCTAAATGAGCTTTTTTCTCTGTTCCCTCACCACAATCCAGATTCTTTTGGGGAGTTACCAGTACAGTAACCATACCAGGAAGTACTGAATTTATTAAGCTACTGCTTTTCTTAATCTCAGTGGAGAAATTTACAGATAAACAGCTACCTATGCAGAATTTTCATGTCATTCTTAAATGAGCTTTTATCTCTCTACTCTCACCACAAATCAGATTCTTCCGAGGAGTTCCCAGTACATTATCCTTTCCCCTGTGTAATTACCTTCACAAGCTCCAGCTGTTTTTATTCTCAGAAGGGATACTCCCTGATATACAGCTGCCTACCCCCTTCGTAAGTGCAGGTCCTAAATGAGGTTTTTTCTCTGTTCCCTCACCAAAATCAAGATTTTTTTGGGGAGTTACCAGTACAGTACCCATACCAGGAAGTACTTAATTTATTAAGCTACTGCTTTTCTTAATCTCAGTGGATATATTTACTGATAAACAGCTACCTATGCAGCATTTTTATGTCGTTCTTAAATGAGCTTTATTCTCCCTCCCTTCACCACAAACCATATTCTTCTGAAGAGTTCTCAGTACATTATCCTTTCCCCTGTGTAATTACCTTAACAAGCTCCAGCTGTTTTTCTTCTCAGAAGTTTTACTCCCTGATAAACAGCTGCCTACCCCCTTCGTAAGTGCAGGTGCTAAATGAGCTTTTTTCTCTGTTCCCTCACCACAATCCAGATTCTTTTGGGGAGTTACTAGTACAGTAACCATATCAGGAAGTACTTAATTTCTTAAGCTACTGCTTTTCTTAATCTCAGTGGATATATTTACTGATAAACAGGTACCTATGCAGCATGTTCATGTCGTTCTTAAATGAGCTTTATTCTCTCTCCCCTCACCACAAATCAGATTCTTCTGAGGAGTTCCCTGTACATTATCCTTTCCCCTGTGTAATTACCTTAACAAGCTCCAGCTGTTTTTATTCTCAGAAGGTTTACTCCCTGGTATACAGCTGCTTACCCCCTTTCGTAAGTGCAGGTCCTAAATGAGGTTTTTTCTCTGTTCCCTCACCACAATCAAGATTTTTTTGGGGAGTTACCAGTACAGTACCCATACCAGGAAGTACTTAATTTTTTAAGCTACTGCTTTTCTTAATCTCAGTGGAGATATTTACTGATAAACAGCTACCTTCGCAGCATGTTCTTGGCGTTATTAATGAGCTTTTATCTCTCTCCCCTCACCACAAATCAGATTCTTCTGAGGAGTTCCCAGTACATTATCCTTTCCCCTGTGTAATTACCTTAACAAGCTCCAGCTGTTTTTATTCTCAGAAGGTTTAGTCCCTGATATACAGCTGCCTAACCCCTTCGTAAGTGCAGGTCCTACATGAGCTTTTTTAGCTGTTCCCTCACCACAATCCAGATTCTTTTGGGGAGTTACCAGTAGAGTATCCATACCAGGAAGTACTTAAATTATTAAGCTACTGCTTTTCTTAAACTCAGGGGAGATATTTACTGATAAACAGCTAACTACGCAGCATGTTCATGTCGGTCCTAAATGAGCTTTTATCTCTCTCCCCTCACCACAAATCACATTCTTCTGAGGAGTTCCCAGTACATTATCCTTTCCCCTGTGTAATTACCTTAACAAACTCCAGCTGTTTTTATACTCAGAAGGTTTACTCCCTGATATACAGCTGCCTACCCCCTTCGTAAGTGCAGGTCCTAAATGAGCTTATTTCTCTGTTTCCTCACCACAATCCAGATTCTTTTGGGGAGTTACCAGTACAGTAACCATACCAGGAAGTACTTAGTTTATTAAGCTACTGCTTTTCTTAATCTCAGTGGAGATATTTACTGATAAACAGCTACCTACGCAGCATGTTCATGTCGTTCCTAAATGAGGTTTGATCTCTCTCCCCTCACCACAAATCAGATTCTTCTGAGGAGTTCCCAGTACATTATCCTTTCCCCTGTGTAATTACCTTAACAAGCACCAGCTGTTTTTATTCTCAGAAGGTTTACTCCCTGATATACAGCTGCCTACCCCCTTCGTAAGTGCAGGTCCTAAATGAGCTTTTTTATCTGTTCCCTCACCACAATCCAGATTCTTTTGGGGAGTTACCAGTACAGTCACCATACCAGGAAGTACTTAATTTATTAAGCTACTGCTTTTCTTAATCTCAGTGGAGATATTTACTGATAATCAGCTACCTATGCAGCATTTTCATATCGTTCCTAAATGAGCTTTTATCTCTCTCCCCTCTCCAAAAATCAGATTCTTCTGAGGAGTTCCCAGTACATTATCCTTTCCCCTGTGTAATAACCTTAACAAGCTCCAGCTGTTTTTATTCTCAGAAGGGATACTCCCTGATATACAGCTGCCTACCCCCTTCGTAAGAGAAGGTCATAAATGACCTTTTTTCTCTGTTCCCTCACCACAATCCAGATTCTTTTGGGGAGTTACCAGTACAGTAACCATACCAGGAAGTACTTAATTTATTAAGCTACTGCTTTTCTTAATCTCAGTGGAGATATTTACTGATAAACAGCTACGTACGCAGCAAGTTCATATCGTTCCTAAATGAGCTTTTATCTCTCTCCCCTCACCACAAATCAGATTCTTCTGAGGAGTTCCCAGTACATTATCCTTTCCCCTGTGTAATTACCTTAACTAGCTCCAGCTGTTTTTATTCTCAGAAGGGATACTCCCTGGTATACAGCTGCCTACCCCCTTCGTAAGTGCAGGTCCGAAATGAGCTTTTTCCTCTGTTCCCTCACCACAATCCAGATTCTTTTGGGGAGTTCCCAGTATATTACCCTTTCCCCTGTGTAATTACCTTAAGAAGCTCCAGCTATTTTTATTCTCAGAAGGGATACTCCCTGATATACAGCTGCCTAACCCCTTCGTAAGTGCAGGTCCTAAATGATTTTTTTCTCTGTTCCCTCACCACAATTCAGATTCTTTGGGGAGTTACCAGTACAGTAACCATACCAGGAAGTAATTAATTTATTATACTACTGCTTTTCTTAATCTCAGTGGAGATATTTACTGATAAACAGCTACCTACGCATCATGTTCATGCCGTTCCTAAATGAGCTTTTATCTCTCTCCCCTCACCACAAATCAGATTCTTCTGAGGAGTTCTCAGTAAATTATACTTTCCCCTGTGTAATTACCTTAACAAGCTCCAGCTGTTTTTATTCTCAGAAAGTTTACTCCCTGATATACAGCTGCCTACCCCCTTCGTAAGTGCAGGTCCTAAATGAGCTTTTTCTCTGTTCCCTCACCACAATCCAGATTCTTTTGGGGAGTTACCAGTACAGTAACCATACCAGGAAGTACTTAATTTATTAAGCTACTGCTTTTCTTAATCTCAGTGGAGATATTTACTGATAAACAGCTACCTACCAGCATTTTCTTGTCGTTCTTAAATGAGCTTTTATCTCTCTCCTCACCATAAATCAGATTCTTCTGAGGAGTTCCCAGGACATTATCCTTTCCCCTGTGTAATTACCTTAACAAGCTCCAGCTGTTTTTATTCTCAGAAGGGATACTCCCTGATATACAGCTGCCTACCCCCTTCGTAAGTGCAGGTCCTAAATGAGCTTTTTTCTCTGTTCCCTCACCACAATTCAGATTCTTTTGGGGAGTTACCAGTACAGTAACCATACCAGGAAGTACTTAATTTATTAAGCTACTGCTTTTCTTAATCTCAGTGGAGATATTTACTGATAAACAGCTACCTACGCAGCATGTTCATGTCGTTCCTAAATGAGCTATTATCTCTCTCCCCTCACCATAAATCAGATTCTTCTGAGGAGTTCCCAGGACATTATCCTTTCCCCTGTGTAATTACCTTAACAAGCTCCAGCTGTTTTTATTCTCAGAAGGGATACTCCCTGATATACAGCTTCCTACCCCCTTCGTAAGTGCAGGTCCTAAATGAGCTTTTTTCTCTGTTCCCTCACCACAATTCAGATTCTTTTGGGGAGTTACCAGTACAGTAACCATACCAGGAAGTACTTAATTTATTAAGCTACTGCTTTTCTTAATCTCAGTGGAGATATTTACTGATAAACATCTACCTACGCAGCATGTACATGTCGTTCCTAAATGAGCTTTTATCTCTCTCCCCTCACCGTAAATCAGATTCTTCTGAGGAATTCCCAGTACATTTTCCTTTCCCCTGTGTAATTACCTTAACAATCTCCAGCTGTTTTTATTCTCGGAAGGGATACTCCCTGATATATAGATGCCTTCCCCTTCGTAAGTGAGGGTCCTAAATGAGCTGTTTTCTCTGTTCCCTCACCACAATCCAGATTCTTTTGGGGAGTTACCAGTACAGTAACCATACCAGGAAGTACTTAATTTATTAAGCTACTGCTTTTCTTAATCTCAGTGGAGATATTTCCTGATAAACAGCTACCTACGCAGCAAGTTCATATCGTTCCTAAATGAGCTTTTATCTCTCTCCCCTCACCACAAATCAAATTCTTCTGAGGAGTTCCCTGTACATTATCCTTTCCCCTGTGTAATTACCTTAACAAGCTCCAGCTGT
Source organism: Perognathus longimembris pacificus (assembly GCF_023159225.1). Taxonomy (NCBI): domain Eukaryota; kingdom Metazoa; phylum Chordata; class Mammalia; order Rodentia; family Heteromyidae; genus Perognathus; species Perognathus longimembris. Next base: position 46,309 of record NW_025958968.1, on the reverse strand, counting down.
TTTTATTCTCAGAAGGGATACTCCCTGATATACAGCTGCCTACCCCCTTCGAAAGTGCAGGTCCGAAATGAGCTTTTTCCTCTGTTCCCTCATCACAATCCAGATTCTTTTGGGGAGTTCCCAGTATATTACCCTTTCCCCTGTGTAATTACCTTAACAAGCTCCAGCTGTTTTTATTCTCAGAAGGTTTACTCCCTGATATACAACTGCCTACCCCCTTCGTAAGTGCAGGTCCTAAATGAGCTTTTTTCTCTGTTCCCTCACCACAATCCAGATTCTTTTGGGGAGTTACCAGTACAGTAACCATACCAGGAAGTACTTAATTTATTAAGCTACTGCTTTTCTTAATCTCAGTGGAGACATTTACTGATAAACAGCTACCTACCAGCATTTTCTTGTCGTTCTTAAATGAGCTTTTATCTCTCTCCCCTCACCATAAATCAGATTCTTCTGAGGAGTTACCAGGACATTATCCTTTCCCCTGTGTAATTACCTTAACAAGCTCCAGCTGTTTTTATTCTCAGAAGGGATACTCCCTGATATACAGCTGCCTACCCCCTTCGTAAGTGCAGGTCCTAAATGAGCTTTTTTCTCTGTTCCCTCACCACAATTCAGATTCTTTTGGGGAGTTACCAGTACAGTAACCATACCAGGAAGTACTTAATTTATTAAGCTACTGCTTTTCTTAATCTCAGTGGAGATATTTACTGATAAACAGCTACCTACGCAGCATGTTCATGTCGTTCTTAAATGAGCTTTTATCTCTCTCCCCTCACCATAAATCCGATTCTTCTGAGGAGTTCCCAGTACATTATCCTTTCCCCTGTGTAATTACCTTAACAAGCTCCAGCTGTTTTTATTCTCAGAAGGGATACTCCCTGATATACAGCTGCCTACCCCCTTCGTAAGTGCAGGTCCGAAATGAGCTTTTTCCTCTGTTCCCTCATCACAATCCAGATTCTTTTGGGGAGTTCCCAGTATATTACCCTTTCCCCTGTGTAATTACCTTAACAAGCTCCAGCTGTTTTTATTCTCAGAAGGTTTACTCCCTGATATACAACTGCCTACCCCCTTCGTAAGTGCAGGTCCTAAATGAGCTTTTTTCTCTGTTCCCTCACCACAATCCAGATTCTTTTGGGGAGTTACCAGTACAGTAACCATACCAGGAAGTACTTAATTTATTAAGCTACTGCTTTTCTTAATCTCAGTGGAGACATTTACTGATAAACAGCTACCTACCAGCATTTTCTTGTCGTTCTTAAATGAGCTTTTATCTCTCTCCCCTCACCATAAATCAGATTCTTCTGAGGAGTTACCAGGACATTATCCTTTCCCCTGTGTAATTACCTTAACAAGCTCCAGCTGTTTTTATTCTCAGAAGGGATACTCCCTGATATACAGCTGCCTACCCCCTTCGTAAGTGCAGGTCTTAAATGAGCTTTTTTCTCTGTTCCCTCACCACAATTCACATTCTTTTGGGGAGTTACCAGTACAGTAACCATACCAGGAAGTACTTAATTTATTAAGCTACTGCTTTTCTTAATCTCAGTGGAGATATTTACTGATAAACAGCTACCTACGCAGCATGTTCATGTCGTTCTTAAATGAGCTTTTATCTCTCTCCCCTCACCATAAATCCGATTCTTCTGAGGAGTTCCCAGTACATTATCCTTTCCCCTGTGTAATTACCTTAACAAGCTCCAGCTGTTTTTATTCTCAGAAGGTTTACTTCCTGATATACAGCTGCCTACCCCATTCGTAAGTGCAGGTCCTAGATGAGCTTTATTCTCTTCCCTCACCACACTCCAGAATATTTTGGGGAGTTACCAGTACAGTAACCATACCAGGAAGTACTTAATTTATTAAGCTACTGCTTTTCTTAATCTCAGTGGAGATATTTACTGATAAACAGCTACCTACGCAGCATGTTCATGTCGTTCCTAAATGAGCTTTTATCTCTCTCCCCTCACCACAAATCAGATTCTTCTGAGGAGTTCCCAGTACATTATCCTTTTCCCTGTGTAATTAACTTAACAAGCTCCAGCTGTTTTTATTCTCAGAATGTTTACTACCTGATATACAGCTGCCTACCCCCTTCGTAAGTGCAGGTCCTAAATGAGCTTTTTTCTCTGTTCCCTCACCACAATCCAGATTCTTTTGGGGAGTTACCAGTACAGTAACCATACCAGGAAGTACTTAATTTATTAAGCTACTGCTTTTCTTAATCTCAGTGGAGATATTTACTGATAAACAGCTACCTACGCAGCATGTTCATGTCGTTCCTAAATGAGCTTTTATCTCTCTCCCCTCACCACAAATCAGATTCTTCTGAGGAGTTCCCAGTACATTATCCTTTCCAATGTGTAATTACCTTAACAAGCTCCACCTGTTTTTATTCTCAGAATGTTTACTACCTGATATACAGCTGCCTATCCCCTTCGTATGTGCAGGTCCTAAATGAGCTTTTTTCTCTGTTTCCTCGCCACAATCCAGATTCTTTTGGAGAGTTACCAGTACAGTAACGATACCAGGAAGTACTTAATTTATTAAGCTACTGCTTTTCTTAATCTCAGTGGAGATATTTACTGATAAACAGCTACCTACGCAGCATGTACATGTCGTTCCTAAATGAGCTTTTATCTCTCTCCCCTCACCACAAATCAGATTCTTCTGAGGAGTTCCCAGTACATTATCCTTTCCCCTGTGTAATTAACTTAACAAGCTCCAGCTGTTTTTATTCTCAGAATGTTTAGTACCTGATATACAGCTGCCTACCCCCTTCGTAAGTGCAGGTCCTAAATGAGCTTTTTTCTCTGTTCCCTCACCACAATCCAGATTCTTTTGGGGAGTTACCAGTACAGTAACCATACCAGGAAGTACTTAATTTGTTAAGCTACTGCTTTTCTTAATCTCAGTGGAGATATTTACTGATAAACAGCTACCTACACAGCATGTTCATGTCGTTCCTAAATGAGCTTTTATCTCTCTCCCCTCACCACAAATCAGCTTCTTCTGAGGAGTTCCCAGTACATTATCCTTTCCCCTGTGTAATTACCTTAACAAGCTCCAGCTGTTTTTAATCTCAGAAGGGATACTCCCTGATATACAGCTGCCTACCCCCTTCGTAAGTGCAGGTCCTAAATGAGCTTTTTTCTCTGTTCACTCACCACAATCCAGATTCTTTTGGGGAGTTCCCAATATATTACCCTTTCCCCTGTGTAATTACCTTAAGAAGCTCCAGCTGTTTTTATTCTCAGAAGGGATACTCCCTGATATACAGCTGCCTAACCCCTTCGTAAGTTCAGGTCCTAAATGAGCTTTTTTCTCTGTTCCCTCACCACAATCCAGATTCTTTTGGGGAGATACCAGTATAGTAATTTATTTATTTATGTTTATTTATTTATTGATTTATTTATTTATTTATTTATTTTTTATTTATTTATTAGTAATTTATTAAGCTACTGCTTTTCTTTTTTTTTTTTTTTTTTTTGGCCAGTCCTGGGCTTTGGACTCAGGGCCTGAGCACTGTCCCAGGCTTCTTTTTGCTCAAGGCTAGCACTCTTCCGCTTGAGCCACAGCGCCACTTCTGGCCGTTTTCTGTATATGTGGTGCTGGGCAATCGAACCCAGGGCCTCATGTATACGAGGCAAGCTCTCTTGCCACTAGGCCATATCCCCAGCCCTCTACTGCATTTCTTAATCTCAGTGGAGATATTTTCTGATAAACAGCTACCTATGCAGCATGTTCATGTCGTTCCTAAATGAGATTTTATCTCTCTCCCCTCACCACAAATCAGATTCTTCTGAGGAGTTCCCAGTACATTATCCTTTCCCCTGTGAAATTACCTTAACAAGCTCCAGCTGTTTTTATTCTCAGAAGGGATACTCCCTGATATACAGCTTCCTACCCCCTTCGTAAGTGCAGGTCCTACATGAGCTTTTTTAGCTGTTCCCTCACCACAATCCAGATTCTTTTGGGGAGTTACCAGTAGAGTATCCATACCAGGAAGTACTTAAATTATTAAGCTACTTCTTTTCTTAATCTCAGGGGAGATATTTACTGATAAACAGCTAACTACGCAGCATGTTCATGTCGGTCCTAAATGAGCTTTTATCTCTCTCCCCTCACCACAAATCACATTCTTCTGAGGAGTTCCCAGTACATTATCCTTTCCCCTGTGTAATTACCTTAACAAACTCCAGCTGTTTTTATACTCAGAAGGTTTACTCCCTGATATACAGCTGCCTACCCCCTTCGTAAGTGCAGGTCCTAAATGAGCTTTTTTCTCTGTTCCCTCACCACAATCCAGATTCTTTTGGGGAGTTACCAGTACAGTAACCATACCAGGAAGTACTTAATTTATTAAGCTACTGCTTTTCTTAATCTCAGTGGAGATATTTACTGATAAACAGCTACCTACGCAGCATGTTCATGTCGTTCCTAAATGAGCTTTTATCTCTCTCCCCTCACCACAAATCAGATTCTTCTGAGGAGTTCCCAGTACATTATCCTTTCCAATGTGTAATTACCTTAACAAGCTCCACCTGTTTTTATTCTCAGAATGTTTACTACCTGATATACAGCTGCCTATCCCCTTCGTATGTGCAGGTCCTAAATGAGCTTTTTTCTCTGTTTCCTCGCCACAATCCAGATTCTTTTGGGGAGTTACCAGTACAGTAACGATACCAGGAATTACTTAATTTATTAAGCTACTGCTTTTCTTAATCTCAGTGGAGATATTTACTGATAAACAGCTACCTACGCAGCATGTACATGTCGTTCCTAAATGAGCTTTTATCTCTCTCCCCTCACCACAAATCAGATTCTTCTGAGGAGTTCCCAGTACATTATCCTTTCCCCTGTGTAATTAACTTAACAAGCTCCAGCTGTTTTTATTCTCAGAATGTTTAGTACCTGATATACAGCTGCCTACCCCCTTCGTAAGTGCAGGTCCTAAATGAGCTTTTTTCTCTGTTCCCTCACCACAATCCAGATTCTTTTGGGGAGTTCCCAGTACAGTAACCATACCAGGAAGTACTTAATTTGTTAAGCTACTGCTTTTCTTAATCTCAGTGGAGATATTTACTGATAAACAGCTACCTACACAGCATGTTCATGTCGTTCCTAAATGAGCTTTTATCTCTCTCCCCTCACCACAAATCAGCTTCTTCTGAGGAGTTCCCAGTACATTATCCTTTCCCCTGTGTAATTACCTTAACAAGCTCCAGCTGTTTTTAATCTCAGAAGGGATACTCCCTGATATACAGCTGCCTACCCCCTTCGTAAGTGCAGGTCCTAAATGAGCTTTTTTCTCTGTTCACTCACCACAATCCAGATTCTTTTGGGGAGTTCCCAATATATTACCCTTTCCCCTGTGTAATTACCTTAAGAAGCTCCAGCTGTTTTTATTCTCAGAAGGGATACTCCCTGATATACAGCTGCCTAACCCCTTCGTAAGTTCAGGTCCTAAATGAGCTTTTTTCTCTGTTCCCTCACCACAATCCAGATTCTTTTGGGGAGATACCAGTATAGTAATTTATTTATTTATGTTTATTTATTTATTGATTTATTGATTTATTTATTTATTTTTTATTTATTTATTAGTAATTTATTAAGCTACTGCTTTTCTTTTTTTTTTTTTTTTTTTTGGCCAGTCCTGGGCTTTGGACTCAGGGCCTGAGCACTGTCCCAGGCTTCTTTTTGCTCAAGGCTAGCACTCTTCCGCTTGAGCCACAGCGCCACTTCTGGCCGTTTTCTGTATATGTGGTGCTGGGCAATCGAACCCAGGGCCTCATGTATACGAGGCAAGCTCTCTTGCCACTAGGCCATATCCCCAGCCCTCTACTGCATTTCTTAATCTCAGTGGAGATATTTTCTGATAAACAGCTACCTATGCAGCATGTTCATGTCGTTCCTAAATGAGATTTTATCTCTCTCCCCTCACCACAAATCAGATTCTTCTGAGGAGTTCCCAGTACATTATCCTTTCCCCTGTGAAATTACCTTAACAAGCTCCAGCTGTTTTTATTCTCAGAAGGGATACTCCCTGATATACAGCTTCCTACCCCCTTCGTAAGTGCAGGTCCTACATGAGCTTTTTTAGCTGTTCCCTCACCACAATCCAGATTCTTTTGGGGAGTTACCAGTAGAGTATCCATACCAGGAAGTACTTAAATTATTAAGCTACTTCTTTTCTTAATCTCAGGGGAGATATTTACTGATAAACAGCTAACTACGCAGCATGTTCATGTCGGTCCTAAATGAGCTTTTATCTCTCTCCCCTCACCACAAATCACATTCTTCTGAGGAGTTCCCAGTACATTATCCTTTCCCCTGTGTAATTACCTTAACAAACTCCAGCTGTTTTTATACTCAGAAGGTTTAGTCCCTGATATACAGCTGCCTACCCCCTTCGTAAGTGCAGGTCCTAAATGAGCTTATTTCTCTGTTTCCTCACCACAATCCAGATTCTTTTGGGGAGTTACCAGTACAGTAACCATACCAGGAAGTACTTAGTTTATTAAGCTACTGCTTTTCTTAATCTCAGTGGAGATATTTACTGATAAACAGCTACCTACGCAGCATGTTCATGTCGTTCCTAAATGAGGTTTGATCTCTCTCCCCTCACCACAAATCAGATTCTTCTGAGGAGTTCCCAGTACATTATCCTTTCCCCTGTGTAATTACCTTAACAAGCACCAGCTGTTTTTATTCTCAGAAGGTTTACTCCCTGATATACAGCTGCCTACCCCCTTCGTAAGTGCAGGTCCTAAATGAGCTTTTTTATCTGTTCCCTCACCACAATCCAGATTCTTTTGGGGAGTTACCAGTACAGTCACCATACCAGGAAGTACTTAATTTATTAAGCTACTGCTTTTCTTAATCTCAGTGGAGATATTTACTGATAATCAGCTACCTATGCAGCATTTTCATATCGTTCCTAAATGAGCTTTTATCTCTCTCCCCTCTCCAAAAATCAGATTCTTCTGAGGAGTTCCCAGTACATTATCCTTTCCCCTGTGTAATAACCTTAACAAGCTCCAGCTGTTTTTATTCTCAGAAGGGATACTCCCTGATATACAGCTGCCTACCCCCTTCGTAAGAGAAGGTCATAAATGACCTTTTTTCTCTGTTCCCTCACCACAATCCAGATTCTTTTGGGGAGTTACCAGTACAGTAACCATACCAGGAAGTACTTAATTTATTAAGCTACTGCTTTTCTTAATCTCAGTGGAGATATTTACTGATAAACAGCTACGTACGCAGCAAGTTCATATCGTTCCTAAATGAGCTTTTATCTCTCTCCCCTCACCACAAATCAGATTCTTCTGAGGAGTTCCCAGTACATTATCCTTTCCCCTGTGTAATTACCTTAACTAGCTCCAGCTGTTTTTATTCTCAGAAGGGATACTCCCTGGTATACAGCTGCCTACCCCCTTCGTAAGTGCAGGTCCGAAATGAGCTTTTTCCTCTGTTCCCTCACCACAATCCAGATTCTTTTGGGGAGTTCCCAGTATATTACCCTTTCCCCTGTGTAATTACCATAAGAAGCACCAGCTATTTTTATTCTCAGAAGGGATAATCCCTGATATACAGCTGCCTAACCCCTTCGTAAGTGCAGGTCCTAAATGATTTTTTTCTCTGTTCCCTCACCACAATTCAGATTCTTTGGGGAGTTACCAGTACAGTAACCATACCAGGAAGTAATTAATTTATTATACTACTGCTTTTCTTAATCTCAGTGGAGATATTTACTGATAAACAGCTACCTACGCATCATGTTCATGCCGTTCCTAAATGAGCTTTTATCTCTCTCCCCTCACCACAAATCAGATTCTTCTGAGGAGTTCTCAGTAAATTATACTTTCCCCTGTGTAATTACCTTAACAAGCTCCAGCTGTTTTTATTCTCAGAAAGTTTACTCCCTGATATACAGCTGCCTACCCCCTTCGTAAGTGCAGGTCCTAAATGAGCTTTTTCTCTGTTCCCTCACCACAATGCAGATTCTTTTGGGGAGTTACCAGTACAGTAACCATACCAGGAAGGACTTAATTTATTAAGCTACTGCTTTTCTTAATCTCAGTGGAGATATTTACTGATAAACAGCTACCTACCAGCATTTTCTTGTCGTTCTTAAATGAGCTTTTATCTCTCTCCTCACCATAAATCAGATTCTTCTGAGGAGTTCCCAGTACATTATCCTTTCCCCTGTGTAATTACCTTAACAAGCTCCAGCTGTTTTTATTCTCAGAAGGGATACTCCCTGATATACAGCTGCCTACCCCCTTCGTAAGTGCAGGTCCTAAATGAGCTTTTTTCTCTGTTCCCTCACCACAATTCAGATTCTTTGGGGAGTTACCAGTACAGTAACCATACCAGGAAGTAATTAATTTATTATACTACTGCTTTTCTTAATCTCAGTGGAGATATTTACTGATAAACATCTACCTACGCAGCATGTACATGTCGTTCCTAAATGAGCTTTTATCTCTCTCCCCTCACCGTAAATCAGATTCTTCTGAGGAATTCCCAGTACATTTTCCTTTCCCCTGTGTAATTACCTTAACAATCTCCAGCTGTTTTTTTTCTCGGAAGGGATACTCCCTGATATATAGATGCCTTCCCCTTCGTAAGTGAGGGTCCTAAATGAGCTGTTTTCTCTGTTCCCTCACCACAATCCAGATTCTTTTGGGGAGTTACCAGTACAGTAACCATACCAGGAAGTACTTAATTTATTAAGCTACTGCTTTTCTTAATCTCAGTGGAGATATTTCCTGATAAACAGCTACCTACGCAGCAAGTTCATATCGTTCCTAAATGAGCTTTTATCTCTCTCCCCTCACCACAAATCAAATTCTTCTGAGGAGTTCCCAGTACATTATCCTTTCCCCTGTGTAATTACCTTAACAAGCTCCAGCTGTTTTTATTCTCAGAAGGGATACTCCCTGATATACAGCTGCCTACCCCCTTCGTAAGTGCAGGTCCGAAATGAGCTTTTTCCTCTGTTCCCTCACCACAATCCAGATTCTTTTGGGGAGTTCCCAGTATATTACCCTTTCCCCTGTGTAATTAAATTAAGAAGCTCCAGCTATTTTTATTCTCAGAAGGGATACTCCCTGATATACAGCTGCCTAACCCCTTCGTAAGTGCAGGTCCTAAATGATCTTTTTTCTCTGTTCCCTCACCACAATTCAGATTCTTTGGGGAGTTACCAGTACAGTAACCATACCAGGAAGTAATTAATTTATTAAACTACTGCTTTTCTTAATCTCAGTGGAGATATTTCCTGATAAACAGCTACCTACGCATCATGTTCATGCCGTTCCTAAATGAGCTTTTATCTCTCTCCCCTCACAACAAATCAGATTCTTCTGAGGAGTTCCCAGGAGATTATCCTTTCCCCTGTGTAATTACCTTAACAAGCTCCAGCTGTTTTTATTCTCAGAAGGGATACTCCCTGATATACAGCTGCCTACCCCCTTCGTAAGTGCAGGTCCTAAATGAGCTTTTTTCTCTGTTCCCTCACCACAATTCAGATTCTTTTGGGGAGTTACCAGTACAGTAACCATACCAGGAAGTACTTAATTTATTAAGCTACTGCTTTTCTTAATCTCAGTGGAGATATTTACTGATAAACAGCTACCTACGCAGCATGTTCATGTCGTTCCTAAATGAGCTATTATCTCTCTCCCCTCACCATAAATCAGATTCTTCTGAGGAGTTCCCAGGACATTATCCTTTCCCCTGTGTAATTACCTTAACAAGCTCCAGCTGTTTTTATTCTCAGAAGGGATACTCCCTGATATACAGCTTCCTAACCCTTCGTAAGTGCAGGTCCTAAATGAGCTTTTTTCTCTGTTCCCTCACCACAATTCAGATTCTTTTGGGGAGTTACCAGTACAGTAACCATACCAGGAAGTACTTAATTTATTAAGCTACTGCTTTTCTTAATCTCAGTGGAGATATTTACTGATAAACATCTACCTACGCAGCATGTACATGTCGTTCCTAAATGAGCTTTTATCTCTCTCCCTTCACCGTAAATCAGATTCTTCTGAGGAATTCCCAGTACATTTTCCTTTCCCCTGTGTAATTACCTTAACAATCTCCAGCTGTTTTTATTCTCGGAAGGGATACTCCCTGATATATAGATGCCTTCCCCTTCGTAAGTGAGGGTCCTAAATGAGCTGTTTTCTCTGTTCCCTCACCACAATCCAGATTCTTTTGGGGAGTTACCAGTACAGTAACCATACCAGGAAGTACTTAATTTATTAAGCTACTGCTTTTCTTAATCTCAGTGGAGATATTTCCTGATAAACAGCTACCTACGCAGCAAGTTCATATCGTTCCTAAATGAGCTTTTATCTCTCTCCCCTCACCACAAATCAAATTCTTCTGAGGAGTTCCCAGTACATTATCCTTTCCCCTGTGTAATTACCTTAACAAGCTCCAGCTGTTTTTATTCTCAGAAGGGATACTCCCTGATATACAGCTGCCTACCCCCTTCGTAAGTGCAGGTCCGAAATGAGCTTTTTCCTCTGTTCCCTCACCACAATCCAGATTCTTTTGGGGAGTTCCCAGTATATTACCCTTTCCCCTGTGTAATTAAATTAAGAAGCTCCAGCTATTTTTATTCTCAGAAGGGATACTCCCTGATATACAGCTGCCTAACCCCTTCGTAAGTGCAGGTCCTAAATGATCTTTTTTCTCTGTTCCCTCACCACAATTCAGATTCTTTGGGGAGTTACCAGTACAGTAACCATACCAGGAAGTAATTAATTTATTAAACTACTGCTTTTCTTAATCTCAGTGGAGATATTTCCTGATAAACAGCTACCTACGCATCATGTTCATGCCGTTCCTAAATGAGCTTTTATCTCTCTCCCCTCACAACAAATCAGATTCTTCTGAGGAGTTCCCAGTACATTATCCTTTCCCCTGTGTAATTACCTTAACAAGCTCCAGCTGTTTTTATTCTCAGAAGGTTTACTCCCTGATATACAACTGCCTACCCCCTTCGTAAGTGCAGGTACTAAATGAGCTTTTTTCTCTGTTCCCTCACCACAATCCAGATTCTTTTGGGGAGTTACCAGTACAGTAACCATACCAGGAAGTACTTAATTTATTAAGCTACTGCTTTTCTTAATCTCAGTGGAGACATTTACTGATAAACAGCTACCTACCAGCATTTTCTTGTCGTTCTTAAATGAGCTTTTATCTCTCTCCCCTCACCATAAATCAGATTCTTCTGAGGAGTTACCAGGACATTATCCTTTCCCCTGTGTAATTACCTTAACAAGCTCCAGCTGTTTTTATTCTCAGAAGGGATAGTCCCTGATATACAGCTGCCTACCCCCTTCGTAAGTGCAGGTCCTAAATGAGCTTTTTTCTCTGTTCCCTCACCACAATTCAGATTCTTTTGGGGAGTTACCAGTACAGTAACCATACCAGGAAGTACTTAATTTATTAAGCTACTGCTTTTCTTAATCTCAGTGGAGATATTTACTGATAATCAGCTACCTATGCAGCATTTTCATATCGTTCCTAAATGAGCTTTTATCTCTCTCCCCTCTCCAAAAATCAGATTCTTCTGAGGAGTTCCCAGTACATTATCCTTTCCCCTGTGTAATAACCTTAACAAGCTCCAGCTGTTTTTATTCTCAGAAGGGATACTCCCTGATATACAGCTGCCTACCCCCTTCGTAAGAGAAGGTCATAAATGACCTTTTTTCTCTGTTCCCTCACCACAATCCAGATTCTTTTGGGGAGTTACCAGTACAGTAACCATACCAGGAAGTACTTAATTTATTAAGCTACTGCTTTTCTTAATCTCAGTGGAGATATTTACTGATAAACAGCTACGTACGCAGCAAGTTCATATCGTTCCTAAATGAGCTTTTATCTCTCTCCCCTCACCACAAATCAGATTCTTCTGAGGAGTTCCCAGTACATTATCCTTTCCCCTGTGTAATTACCTTAACTAGCTCCAGCTGTTTTTATTCTCAGAAGGGATACTCCCTGGTATACACCTGCCTACCCCCTTCGTAAGTGCAGGTCCGAAATGAGCTTTTTCCTCTGTTCCCTCACCACAATCCAGATTCTTTTGGGGAGTTCCCAGTATATTACCCTTTCCCCTGTGTAATTACCTTAAGAAGCTCCAGCTATTTTTATTCTCAGAAGGGATACTCCCGATATACAGCTGCCTAACCCCTTCGTAAGTGCAGGTCCTAAATGATTTTTTTCTCTGTTCCCTCACCACAATTCAGATTCTTTGGGGAGTTACCAGTACAGTAACCATACCAGGAAGTAATTAATTTATTATACTACTGCTTTTCTTAATCTCAGTGGAGATATTTACTGATAAACAGCTACCTACGCATCATGTTCATGCCGTTCCTAAATGAGCTTTTATCTCTCTCCCCTCACCACAAATCAGATTCTTCTGAGGAGTTCTCAGTAAATTATACTTTCCCCTGTGTAATTACCTTAACAAGCTCCAGCTGTTTTTATTCTCAGAAAGTTTACTCCCTGATATACAGCTGCCTACCCCCTTCGTAAGTGCAGGTCCTAAATGAGCTTTTTCTCTGTTCCCTCACCACAATCCAGATTCTTTTGGGGAGTTACCAGTACAGTAACCATACCAGGAAGTACTTAATTTATTAAGCTACTGCTTTTCTTAATCTCAGTGGAGATATTTACTGATAAACAGCTACCGACCAGCATTTTCTTGTCGTTCTTAAATGAGCTTTTATCTCTCTCCTCACCATAAATCAGATTCTTCTGAGGAGTTCCCAGGAGATTATCCTTTCCCCTGTGTAATTACCTTAACAAGCTCCAGCTGTTTTTATTCTCAGAAGGGATACTCCCTGATATACAGCTGCCTACCCCCTTCGTAAGTGCAGGTCCTAAATGAGCTTTTTTCTCTGTTCCCTCACCACAATTCAGATTCTTTTGGGGAGTTACCAGTACAGTAACCATACCAGGAAGTACTTAATTTATTAAGCTACTGCTTTTCTTAATCTCAGTGGAGATATTTACTGATAAACAGCTACATACGCAGCATGTTCATGTCGTTCCTAAATGAGCTATTATCTCTCTCCCCTCACCATAAATCAGATTCTTCTGAGGAGTTCCCAGGACATTATCCTTTCCCCTGTGTAATTACCTTAACAAGCTCCAGCTGTTTTTATTCTCAGAAGGGATACTCCCTGATATACAGCTTCCTACCCCCTTCGTAAGTGCAGGTCCTAAATGAGCTTTTTTCTCTGTTCCCTCACCACAATTCAGATTCTTTTGGGGAGTTACCAGTACAGTAACCATACCAGGAAGTACTTAATTTATTAAGCTACTGCTTTTCTTAATCTCAGTGGAGATATTTACTGATAAACATCTACCTACGCAGCATGTACATGTCGTTCCTAAATGAGCTTTTATCTCTCTCCCCTCACCGTAAATCAGATTCTTCTGAGGAATTCCCAGTACATTTTCCTTTCCCCTGTGTAATTACCTTAACAATCTCCAGCTGTTTTTATTCTCGGAAGGGATACTCCCTGATATATAGATGCCTTCCCCTTCGTAAGTGAGGGTCCTAAATGAGCTGTTTTCTCTGTTCCCTCACCACAATCCAGATTCTTTTGGGGAGTTACCAGTACAGTAACCATACCAGGAAGTACTTAATTTATTAAGCTACTGCTTTTCTTAATCTCAGTGGAGATATTTCCTGATAAACAGCTACCTACGCAGCAAGTTCATATCGTTCCTAAATGAGCTTTTATCTCTCTCCCCTCACCACAAATCAAATTCTTCTGAGGAGTTCCCAGTACATTATCCTTTCCCCTGTGTAATTACCTTAACAAGCTCCAGCTGTTTTTATTCTCAGAAGGGATACTCCCTGATATACAGCTGCCTACCCCCTTCGTAAGTGCAGGTCCGAAATGAGCTTTTTCCTCTGTTCCCTCACCACAATCCAGATTCTTTTGGGGAGTTCCCAGTATATTACCCTTTCCCCTGTGTAATTAAATTAAGAAGCTCCAGCTATTTTTATTCTCAGAAGGGATACTCCCTGATATACAGCTGCCTAACCCCTTCGTAAGTGCAGGTCCTAAATGATCTTTTTTCTCTGTTCCCTCACCACAATTCAGATTCTTTGGGGAGTTACCAGTACAGTAACCATACCAGGAAGTAATTAATTTATTAAACTACTGCTTTTCTTAATCTCAGTGGAGATATTTCCTGATAAACAGCTACCTACGCATCATGTTCATGCCGTTCCTAAATGAGCTTTTATCTCTCTCCCCTCACAAGAAATCAGATTCTTCTGAGGAGTTCCCAGTACATTATCCTTTCCCCTGTGTAATTACCTTAACAAGCTCCAGCTGTTTTTATTCTCAGAAGGTTTACTCCCTGATATACAACTGCCTACCCCCTTCGTAAGTGCAGGTCCTAAATGAGCTTTTTTCTCTGTTCCCTCACCACAATCCAGATTCTTTTGGGGAGTTACCAGTACAGTAACCATACCAGGAAGTACTTAATTTATTAAGCTACTGCTTTTCTTAATCTCAGTGGAGACATTTACTGATAAACAGCTACCTACCAGCATTTTCTTGTCGTTCTTAAATGAGCTTTTATCTCTCTCCCCTCACCATAAATCAGATTCTTCTGAGGAGTTACCAGGACATTATCCTTTCCCCTGTGTAATTACCTTAACAAGCTCCAGCTGTTTTTATTCTCAGAAGGGATACTCCCTGATATACAGCTGCCTACCCCCTTCGTAAGTGCAGGTCCTAAATGAGCTTTTTTCTCTGTTCCCTCACCACAATTCAGATTCTTTTGGGGAGTTACCAGTACAGTAACCATACCAGGAAGTACTTAATTTATTAAGCTACTGCTTTTCTTAATCTCAGTGGAGATATTTACTGATAAACAGCTACCTACGCAGCATGTTCATGTCGTTCTTAAATGAGCTTTTATCTCTCTCCCCTCACCATAAATCCGATTCTTCTGAGGAGTTCCCAGTACATTATCCTTTCCCCTGTGTAATTACCTTAACAAGCCCCAGCTGTTTTTATTCTCAGAAGGTTTACTTCCTGATATACAGCTGCCTACCCCATTCGTAAGTGCAGGTCCTAGATGAGCTTTATTCTCTTCCCTCACCACACTCCAGAATATTTTGGGGAGTTACCAGTACAGTAACCATACCAGGAAGTACTTAATTTATTAAGCTACTGCTTTTCTTAATCTCAGTGGAGATATTTACTGATAAACAGCTACCTACGCAGCATGTTCGTGTCGTTCCTAAAAGAGCTTTTATCTCTCTCCCCTCACCACAAATCAGATTCTTCTGAGGAGTTCCCAGTACATTATCCTTTTCCCTGTGTAATTAACTTAACAAGCTCCAGCTGTTTTTATTCTCAGAATGTTTACTACCTGATATACAGCTGCCTACCCCCTTCGTAAGTGCAGGTCCTAAATGAGCTTTTTTCTCTGTTCCCTCACCACAATCCAGATTCTTTTGGGGAGTTACCAGTACAGTAACCATACCAGGAAGTACTTAATTTATTAAGCTACTGCTTTTCTTAATCTCAGTGGAGATATTTACTGATAAACAGCTACCTACGCAGCATGTTCATGTCGTTCCTAAATGAGCTTTTATCTCTCTCCCCTCACCACAAATCAGATTCTTCTGAGGAGTTCCCAGTACATTATCCTTTCCAATGTGTAATTACCTTAACAAGCTCCACCTGTTTTTATTCTCAGAATGTTTACTACCTGATATACAGCTGCCTATCCCCTTCGTATGTGCAGGTCCTAAATGAGCTTTTTTCTCTGTTTCCTCGCCACAATCCAGATTCTTTTGGGGAGTTACCAGTACAGTAACGATACCAGGAAGTACTTAATTTATTAAGCTACTGCTTTTCTTAATCTCAGTGGAGATATTTACTGATAAACAGCTACCTACGCAGCATGTACATGTCGTTCCTAAATGAGCTTTTATCTCTCTCCCCTCACCACAAATCAGATTCTTCTGAGGAGTTCCCAGTACATTATCCTTTCCCCTGTGTAATTAACTTAACAAGCTCCAGCTGTATTTATTCTCAGAATGTTTAGTACCTGATATACAGCTGCCTACCCCCTTCGTAAGTTCAGGTCCTAAATGAGCTTTTTTCTCTGTTCCCTCACCACAATCCAGATTCTTTTGGGGAGTTACCAGTACAGTAACCATACCAGGAAGTACTTAATTTGTTAAGCTACTGCTTTTCTTAATCTCAGTGGAGATATTTACTGATAAACAGCTACCTACACAGCATGTTCATGTCGTTCCTAAATGAGCTTTTATCTCTCTCCCCTCACCACAAATCAGCTTCTTCTGAGGAGTTCCCAGTACATTATCCTTTCCCCTGTGTAATTACCTTAACAAGCTCCAGCTGTTTTTAATTTCAGAAGGGATACTCCCTGATATACAGCTGCCTACCCCCTTCGTAAGTGCAGGTCCTAAATGAGCTTTTTTCTCTGTTCACTCACCACAATCCAGATTCTTTTGGGGAGTTCCCAATATATTACCCTTTCCCCTGTGTAATTACCTTAAGAAGCTCCAGCTGTTTTTATTCTCAGAAGGGATACTCCCTGATATACAGCTGCCTAACCCCTTCGTAAGTTCAGGTCCTAAATGAGCTTTTTTCTCTGTTCCCTCACCACAATCCAGATTCTTTTGGGGAGATACCAGTACAGTAATTTATTTATTTATGTTCATTTATTTATTGATTTATTTATTTATTTATTTATTTTTTATTTATTTATTAGTAATTTATTAAGCTACTGCTTTTCTTTCTTTTTTTTTTTTTTTTGGCCAGTCCTGGGCTTTGGACTCAGGGCCTGAGCACTGTCCCAGGCTTCTTTTTGCTCAAGGCTAGCACTCTTCCGCTTGAGCCACAGCGCCACTTCTGGCCGTTTTCTGTATATGTGGTGCTGGGCAATCGAACCCAGGGCCTCATGTATACGAGGCAAGCTCTCTTGCCACTAGGCCATATCCCCAGCCCTCTACTGCATTTCTTAATCTCAGTGGAGATATTTTCTGATAAACAGCTACCTATGCAGCATGTTCATGTCGTTCCTAAATGAGATTTTATCTCTCTCCCCTCACCACAAATCAGATTCTTCTGAGGAGTTCCCAGTACATTATCCTTCCCCCTGTGTAATTACCTTAACAAGCTGGAGCTGTTTTTATTGTCAGAAGGTTTACTCCCTGATATACAGCTGCCTACCCCCTTGGTAAGTGCAGGTCCTAAATGAGCTTTTTTCTCTGTTCCCTCACCACAATCCAGATTCTTTTGGGGAGTTACCAGTACAGTAACCATACCAGGAAGTACTTAATTTATTAAGCTACTACTTTTCTTAATCTCACTGGAGATATTTACTGATAAACAGCTACCTACGCAGCATTTTCATGTCGCTCCTAAATGAGCTTTTTTCTCTCTCCCCTCACCACAAATCAGATTCTTCTGAGGAGTTCCCAGTACGTTATCCTTTCCCCTGTGTAATTACCTTAACAAGCTACAGCTGTTTTTTTTCTCAGAAGGGATACTCCCTGATATACAGCTGCCTACCCCCTTCGTAAGTGCTCATCCTAAATGAGCTTTTTTGTCTGTTCCCTCACCACAATCCAGATTCTTTTGTGGAGTTACCAGTACAGTAACCATACCAGGAAGTACTTAATTTATGAAGCTACTGCTTTTCTTAATCTCAGTGGAGATATTTACTGATAAACATCTACCTACGCAGCATGTTCATGTCGTTCCTAAATGAGCTTTTATCTCTCTCCCCTCACCACAAATCAGATTCTTCTGAGGAGTTCCCAGTACATTATCCTTTCCCCTGTGTAATTACCTTAACAAGCTCCAGCTGTTTTTATTCTCAGAAGGGATACTCCCTGATATACAGCTGCCTACCCCCTTCGTAAGTGCAGGTTCTAAATGAGCTTTTTTCTCTGTTCCCTCACCACAATCCAGATTCTTTTGGGGAGTTACCAGTACAGTAACCATACCAGGAAGTACTTAATTTATTAAGCTACTGCTTTTCTTAATCTCAGTGGAGATATTTACTGATAAACAGCTACCTATGCAGCATGTTGATGTCGTTCCTAAATGAGGTTTTTTCTCTCTCCCCTCACCAGAAATCAGATTCTTCTGAGGAGTTCCCAGTACATTATCCTTTCCCCTGTGTAATTACCTTAACAAGCTCCAGCTGTTTTTATTCTCAGAAGGGATACTCCCTGATATACAGCTGCCTACCCCCTTCGTAAGTGAAGGTCCTATATGAGCTTTTTTCTCTGTTCCCTCACCACAATCCAGATTCTTTTTGGGAGTTACCAGTACAGAAACCATAAGAAGAAGTACTTAATTTATTAAGCTACTGCTTTTCTTAATCTCAGTGGAGATATTTACTGATAAACAGCTACCTATGCAGCATTTTCATGTCGTTCCTAAATGAGCTTTTATCTCAATCCCCTCACCACAAATCAGATTCTTCTGAGGAGTTCCCAGTACATTATCCTTTCCCCTGTGTAATTACCTTAACAAGCTCCAGCTGTTTTTATTCTCAGAAGGGATACTCCCTGATATACAGCTGCTTACCCCCTTTGTCAGTGCAGGTCCTAAATGAGCTTTGTTCTCTGTTCCCTCACCACAATCCAGATTCTTTTGGGGAGTTACCAGTACAGTAACCATACCAGGAAGTACTTAATTTATTAAGCTACTGCTTTTCTTAATCTCAGTGGAGATATTTACTGATAAACAGCTACCTATGCAGCATTTTCATGTCGTTCCTAAATGAGCTTTTATCTCTCTCCCCTCACCACAAATCAGATTCTTCTGAGGAGTTCCCAGGACATTATCCTTTCCCGTGTGTAATTACCTTAACAAAGTCCTGCTGTTTTTATTCTCAGAAGGTTTACTCCCTGATATACAGCTGCCTACCCCCTTCGTAAGTGCAGGTCCTAAATGAGCTTTTCTCTCTGTTCTCTCACGACAATCCAGATTCTTTTGGGGAGTTACCAGTACAGTAACCATACCAGGAAGTACTTAATTTATTAAGCTACTGCTTTTCTTAATCTCAGTGGAGATATTTACTGATAAACAGCTACATATGCAGCATTTTCATGTCGTTCCTAAATGAGCTTTTATCTCTCTCCCCTCACCATAAATCAGATTCTTCTGAGGAGTTCCCAGTACATTATCCTTTCCCCTGTGTAATTACCTTAACAAGCTCCAGCTGTTTTTATTCTCAGAAGGGATACTCCCTGATATACAGCTGCTTACCCCCTTTGTCAGTGCAGGTCCTAAATGAGCTTTGTTCTCTGTTCCCTCACCACAATCAAGAATCTTTTGGGAAGTTACCAGTACAGTAACCATACCAGGAAGTACTTAATTTATTAAGCTACTGCTTTTCTTAATCTCAGTGGAGATATTTTCTGATAAACAGCTACCTACGCAGCATGTTCATGTCGTTCTTAAATGAGCTTTTATCTCTCTCCCCTCACCACAAATCAGATTCTTCTGAGGAGTTCCCAGTACATTATCCTTTCCCCTGTGTAATTACCTTAAAAAGCTCCAGCTGTTTTTATTCTCAAAAGGGATACTCCCTGATATGCAGCTGCCTACCCCCTTCGTAAGTGCAGGTCCTAAATGAGCTTTTTTCTCTGTTCCCTCAGCACAATCCAGATTCTTTTGGGGAGTTACCAGTAGAGTAACCATACAAAGAAGTACTTAAATTATTAAGCTACTGTTTTCCTTAATCTCAGTGGAGATATTTACTGATAAACAGCTACCTATGCAGCATGTTCATGTCGTTCCTAAATGAGCTTTTATCTCTCTCCCCTCACCACAAATCAGATTCTTCTGAGGAGTTCCCAGTACATTATGCTTTCCCCTGTGTAATTACCTGAACAAGCTCCAGCTATTTTTATTCTCAGAAGGGATACTCCCTGATATACAGCTTCCTACCCCCTTCGTAAGTGCAGGTCCTAAATGAGCTTTTTTCTCTGTTCCCTCTCCACAATCCAGATTCTTTTGGGGAGTTACCAGTACAGTCACCATACCAGGAAGTACTTAATTTATTAAGCTACTGCTTTCCTTAATCTCTGTGGAGATATTTACTGATAAACAGCTACATACGCAGCATGTTCATTTCGTTCTTAAATGAGCTTTTATCTCTCTCCCCTCACCACAAATCAGATTCTTCTCTGGGTGTTCCCAGTACATTATCCTTTCCCCTGTGTAATTACCTTAACAAGCTCCAGCTGTTTTTATTGTCAGAAGGGATACTCCCTGATATACAGCTGCTTACCCCCTTCGTATGTGCAGGTCCTAAATGAGCTTTTTTTCTCTGTTCCCTCACCAAAATCCAGATTCTTTTGGGGAGTTACCAATACAGTCACCATACCAGGAAGTACTTAATTTATTAAGCTACTGCTTTTCTTAATCTCAGTGGAGATATTTACTGATAAACAGCTAACTACGCAGCATGTTCATGTCGTTCTTAAATGAGCTTTTATCTCTCTCCCCTCACCACAAATCAGATTCTTCTGAGGAGTTCCCAGTACATTATCCTTTCCCCTGTGTAATTACCTTAACAAGCTCCAGCTGTTTTTATTCTCAGAAGAGATACTCCCTGATATACAGCTTCCTACCCCCTTCGTAAGTGCAGGTCCTAAATGAGCTTTTTTCTCTGTTCCCTCACCACAATAAAGATTCTTTGGGGAGTTACCAGTACAGTAACCATACCAGGAAGTAATTAATTTATTAAAATACTGCTTTCCTTAATCTCAGTGGAGATATTTACTGATAAACAGCTACTTATGCAGCATGTTCATGTCGTTCCTAAATGAGCTTTTATCTCTCTCCCCTAACCACAAATCAGATTCTTCTGAGGAGTTCCCAGTACATTATCCTTTCCCCTGTGTAATTACCTTAAAAAGCTCCAGCTGTTTTTATTCTCAAAAGGGATACTCCCTGATATGCAGCTGCCTACCCCCTTCGTAAGTGCAGGTCCTAAATGAGCTTTTTTCTCTGTTCCCTCAGCACAATCCAGATTCTTTTGGGGAGTTACCAGTAGAGTAACCATACAAAGAAGTACTTAATTTATTAAGCTACTGTTTTCCTTAATCTCAGTGGAGATATTTACTGATAAACAGCTACCTATGCAGCATGTTCATGTCGTTCCTAAATGAGCTTTTATCTCTCTCCCCTCACCACAAATCAGATTCTTCTGAGGAGTTCCCAGTACATTATGCTTTCCCCTGTGTAATTACCTGAACAAGCTCCAGCTATTTTTATTCTCAGAAGGGATACTCCCTGATATACAGCTTCCTACCCCCTTCGTAAGTGCAGGTCCTAAATGAGCTTTTTTCTCTGTTCCCTCTCCACAATCCAGATTCTTTGGGGAGTTACCAGTACAGTCACCATACCAGGAAGTACTTAATTTATTAAGCTACTGCTTTCCTTAATCTCTGTGGAGATATTTACTGATAAACAGCTACATACGCAGCATGTTCATTTCGTCCTTAAATGAGCTTTTATCTCTCTCCCCTCACCACAAATCAGATTCTTCTCTGGGTGTTCCCAGTACATTATCCTTTCCCCTGTGTAATTACCTTAACAAGCTCCAGCTGTTTTTATTGTCAGAAGGGATACTCCCTGATATACAGCTGCTTACCCCCTTCGTATGTGCAGGTCCTAAATGAGCTTTTTTTCTCTGTTCCCTCACCAAAATCCAGATTCTTTTGGGGAGTTACCAATACAGTCACCATACCAGGAAGTACTTAATTTATTAAGCTACTGCTTTTCTTAATCTCAGTGGAGATATTTACTGATAAACAGCTACCTACGCAGCATGTTCATGTCGTTCTTAAATGAGCTTTTATCTCTCTCCCCTCACCACAAATCAGATTCTTCTGAGGAGTTCCCAGTACATTATCCTTTCCCCTGTGTAATTACCTTAACAAGCTCCAGCTGTTTTTATTCTCAGAAGGGATACTCTCTGATGTACAGCTGCCTAACCCCTTCGTAAGTGCAGGTCCTAAATGAGCTTTTTTCTCTGTTCCCTCACCACAATCCAGATTCTTTTGGGGAGTTACCAGTACAGTAACCATACCAGGAAGTACTTAATTTATGAAGATACTACTTTTCTTAAGCTCAGTGGAGATATTTACTGATAAACAGCTACCTACGCAGCATGTTCATGTCATTCCTAAATGAGCTTTTATCTCTCACCGCTCACCACAAATCAGATTCTTCTGGGGAGTTCCCAGTACATTACCCTTTCCCCTGTGTAATTACCTTTACAAGCTCCAGTTGTTTTTATTCTGAGAAGGGATACTCCCTGATATACAGCTACCTACCCATTTCGTAAGTGCAGGTCCTAAATGAGCTTTTTTCTCTGTTCCCTCACCACAATCCAGATTCTTTTGGGGAGTTACCAGTACAGTAACCATACCAGGAAGTACTTAATTTATTAAGCTACTGCTTTTCTTAATCTCATTGTAGATATTTACTGATAAACAGCTACGTATTCAGCATTTTCATGTCGTTCCTAAATGAGCTTTTATCTCTCTCCCCTCACCACAAATCAGATTGTTCTGAGGAGTTCCCAGTACATTATCCTTTCCCCTGTGTAATTACCTTAAAAAGCTCCAGCTGTTTTTATTCTCAGAAGGGATACTCTCTGATGTACAGCTGCCTAACCCCTTCGTAAGTGCAGGTCTTAAATGAGCTTTTTTCTCTGTTCCCTCACCACAATCCAGATTCTTTTGGGGAGTTACCAGTACAGTAACCATACCAGGAAGTACTTAATTTATGAAGATACTACTTTTCTTAAGCTCAGTGGAGATATTTACTGATAAACAGCTACCTACGCAGCATGTTCATGTCATTCCTAAATGAGCTTTTATCTCTCTCCCCTCACCACAAATCAGATTCTTCTGGGGAGTTCCCAGTACATTACCCTTTCCCCTGTGTAATTACCTTTACAAGCTCCAGTTGTTTTTATTCTGAGAAGGGATACTCCCTGATATACAGCTACCTACCCATTTCGTAAGTGCAGGTCCTAAATGAGCTTTTTTCTCTGTTCCCTCACCACAATCCAGATTCTTTTGGGGAGTTACCAGTACAGTAACCATACCAGGAAGTACTTAATTTATTAAGCTACTGCTTTTCTTAATCTCATTGTAGATATTTACTGATAAACAGCTACGTATTCAGCATTTTCATGTCGTTCCTAAATGAGCTTTTATCTCTCTCCCCTCACCACAAATCAGATTGTTCTGAGGAGTTCCCAGTACATTATCCTTTCCCCTGTGTAATTACCTTAACAAGCTCCAGCTGTTTTTATTCTCAGAAGGTTTACTCCCTGATATACAGCTGCCTACCCCCTTCGTAAGTGCAGGTCCTAAATGAGCTTTTTTCTCTGTTCCCTCACCACAATCCAGATTCTTTTGGGGAGTTACCAGTACAGTAACCATACCAGGAAGTACTTAATTTATTAAGCTACTGCTTTTCTTAATCTCAGTGGAGATATTTACTGATAAACAGCTACCTACGCAGCATGTTCATGTCGTTTATAAATGAGCTTTTATCTCTCTCCCCTCACCACAAATCAGATTCTTCTGAGGAGTTCCCAGTACATTATCCTTTCCCCTGTGTAATTACCTTAACAAGCTCCAGCTGTTTTTATTCTCAGAAGGGATACTCCCTGATATACAGCTGCCTACACCCTTCGTAAGTGCAGGTTCTAAATGAGCTTTTTCCTCTGTTCCCTCACCACAATCCAGATTCTTTTTGGAGTTCCCAGTATATTACCCTTTCCCCTGTGTAATTACCTTAAGAAGGTCCAGCTATTTTTATTCTCAGAAGGGATACTCCCTGATATACAGCTGCCTACCCCCTTCGTAAGTGCAGGTCCTAAATGAGATTTTTTCTCTGTTCCCCCACCACATTCCAGATTCTTTTGGGGAGTTACCAGTACAGTAACCATACCAGGAAGTACTTAATTTCTTAAGCTACTGCTTTTCTTAATCTCAGTGGAGATATTTACTGATAAACAGCTACCTACGCAGCATGTTCATGTCGTTCCTAAATGAGCTATTATCTCTCTCCCCTCACCATAAATCAGATTCTTCTGAGGAGTTCCCAGGACATTATCCTTTCCCCTGTGTAATTACCTTAACAAGCTCCAGCTGTTTTTATTCTCAGAAGGGATACTCCCTGATATACAGCTGCCTACCCCCTTCGTAAGTGCAGGTCCTAATTGAGCTTTTTTCTCTGTTCCCTCACCAAAATTCAGATTCTTTTGGGGAGTTACCAGTACAGTAACCATACCAGGAAGTACTTAATTTATTAAGCTACTGCTTTTCTTAATCTCAGTGGAGATATTTACTGATAAACAGCTACCTACGCAGCATGTACCTGTCGTTCCTAAATGAGCTTTTATCTCTCTCCCCTCACCATAAATCAGATTCTTCTGAGGAATTCCCAGTACATTATCATTTCCCCTGTGTAATTACCTTAACAATCTCCAGCTGTTTTTATTCTCGGAAGGGATACTCCCTGATATATAGATGCCTTCCCCCTCGTAAGTGAGGGTCCTAAATGAGCTGTTTTCTCTGTTCCCTCACCACAATCCAGATTCTTTTGGGGAGTTACCAGTACAGTAACCATACCAGGAAGTACTTAATTTATTAAGCTACTGCTTTTCTTAATCTCAGTGGAGATATTTCCTGATAAACAGCTACCTACGCAGCAAGTTCATATCGTTCCTAAATGAGCTTTTATCTCTCTCCCCTCGCCACAAATCAAATTCTTCTGAGGAGTTCCCAGTACATTATCCTTTCCCCTGTGTAATTACCTTAACAAGCTCCAGCTGTTTTTATTCTCAGAAGGGATACTCCCTGATATACAGCTGCCTACCCCCTTCGTAAGTGCAGGTCCGAAATGAGATTTTTCCTCTGTTCCCTCACCACAATCCAGATTCTTTTGGGGAGTTCCCAGTATATTACCCTTTCCCCTGTGTAATTACCTTAAGAAGCTCCAGCTATTTTTATTCTCAGAAGGGATACTCCCTGATATACAGCTGCCTAACCCCTTCGTAAGTGCAGGTCCTAAATGATCTTTTTTCTCTGTTCCCTCACCACAATTCAGATTCTTTGGGGAGTTACCAGTACAGTAACCATACCAGGAAGTAATTAATTTATTAAACTACTGCTTTTCTTAATCTCACTGGAGATATTTCCTGATAAACAGCTACCTACGCATCATGTTCATGCCGTTCCTAAATGAGCTTTTATCTCTCTCCCCTCACAACAAATCAGATTCTTCTGAGGATTTCTCAGTAAATTATCCTTTCCCCTGTGTAATTACCTTAACAAGCTCCAGCTGTTTTTATTCTCAGAAGGTTTACTCCCTGATATACAGCTGCCTACCCCCTTCGTAAGTGCAGGTCCTAAATGAGCTTTTTTCTCTGTTCCCTCACCACAATCCAGATTCTTTTGGAGAGTTACCAGTACAGTAACCATACCAGGAAGTACTTAATTTATTAAGCTACTGCTTTTCTTAATCTCAGTGGAGATATTTACTGATAAACAGCTACCTACCAGCATTTTCTTGTCGTTCTTAAATGAGCTTTTATCTCTCTCCCCTCACCATAAATCAGATTCTTCTGAGGAGTTCCCAGGACATTATCCTTTCCCCTGTGTAATTACCTTAACAAGCTCCAGCTGTTTTTATTCTCAGAAGGGATACTCCCTGATATACTGCTGCCTACCCCCTTCGTAATTGCAGGTCCTAAATGAGCTTTTTTCTCTGTTCCCTCACCACAATTCAGATTCTTTTGGGGAGTTACCAGTACAGTAACCATACCAGGAAGTACTTAATTTATTAAGCTACTGCTTTTCTTAATCTCAGTGGAGATATTTACTGATAAACAGCTACCTACGCAGCATGTTCATGTCGTTCTTAAATGAGCTTTTATCTCTCTCCCCTCACCATAAATCCGATTCTTCTGAGGAGTTCCCAGTACATTATCCTTTCCCCTGTGTAATTACCTTAACAAGCTCCAGCTGTTTTTATTCTCAGAAGGTTTACTTCCTGATATACAGCTGCCTACCCCCTTCGTAAGTGCAGGTCCTAAATGAGCTTTTTTCTCTGTTCCCTCACCACAATCCAGGTTCTTTTGGGGAGTTACCAGTACAGTAACCATACCAGGAAGTACTTAATTTATTAAGCTACTGCTTTTCTTAATCTCAGTGGAGATATTTACTGATAAACAGCTACCTACGCAGCATGTTCATGTCGTTCCTAAATGAGCTTTTATCTCTCTCCCCTCACCACAAATCAGATTCTTCTGAGGAGTTCCCAGTACATTATCCTTTCCACTGTGTAATTAACTTAACAAGCTCCAGCTGTTTTTATTCTCAGAATGTTTATTACCTGATATACAGCTGCCTACCCCCTTCGTAAGTGCAGGTCTTAAATGAGCTTTTTTCTCTGTTCCCTCACCACAATCCAGATTCTTTTGGGGAGTTCCCAGTATATTACCCTTTCCCCTGTGTAATTACCTTAAGAAGCTCCAGCTGTTTTTATTCTCAGAAGGGATACTCCCTGATATACAGCTTCCTAACCCCTTCGTAAGTGCAGGTCCTAAATGAGCATTTTTCTCTGTTCCCTCACCACAATCCAGATTCTTTTGGGGAGATACCAGTACAGTAATTTATTTATTTATGTTTATTTATTTGTTGATTTATTTATTTATTTATTTATTTTTTATTTATTTATTAGTAATTTATTAAGCTACTGCTTTTCTTTTTTTTTTTTTTTTTTTGGCCAGTCCTGGGCCTTGGACTCAGCGCCTGAGCACTGTCCCAGGCTTCTTTTTGCTCAAGGCTAGCACTCTTCCGCTTGAGCCACAGCGCCACTTCTGGCCGTTTTCTGTATATGTGGTGCTGGGCAATCGAACCCAGGGCCTCATGTATATGAGGCAAGCTCTCTTGCCACTAGGCCATATCCCCAGCCCTCTACTGCATTTCTTAATCTCAGTGGAGATATTTTCTGATAAACAGCTACCTACGCAGCATGTTCATGTCGTTCCTAAATGAGATTTTATCTCTCTCCCCTCACCACAAATCAGATTCTTCTGAGGAGTTCCCAGTACATTATCCATTCCCCTGTGTAATTACCTTAAACAGCTCCAGCTGCTTTTATTGTCAGAAGGTTTACTCCCTGATATACAGCTGCCTACCCCCTTCGTAAGTGCAGGTCCTAAATGAGCTTTTTCCTCTGTTCCCTCACCACAATCCAGATTCTTTTTGGAGTTCCCAGTATATTACCCTTTCCACTGTGTAATTACCTTAAGAAGGTCCAGCTATTTTTATTCTCAGAAGGGATACTCCCTGATATACAGCTGCCTACCCCCTTCGTAAGTGTAGGTCCTAAATGAGATTTTTTCTCTGTTCCCCCACCACATTCCAGATTCTTTTGGGGAGTTACCAGTACAGTAACCATACCAGGAAGTACTTAATTTATTAAGCTACTGCTTTTCTTAATCTCAGTGGAGATATTTACTGATAAACAGCTATCTATGCAGCATGTTCATGTCGTTCCTAAATGAGCTTTTATCTCTCTCCACTCACTACAATTCAGATTCTTCTGAGGAGTTCCCAGTACATTATCCTTTCCCCTGTGTAATTACCTTAACAAGCTCCAGCTGTTTTTATTCTCAGAAGGGATACTCCCTGATATACAGCTGCCTACCCCCTTCGTAAGTGCAGGGCCTAAATGAGCTTTATTCTCTGTTCCCGCACCACAATCCAGATTCTTTAGGGGAGTTACCAGTACAGTAACCATACCAGGAAGTACTTAATTTATTAAGCTACTGCTTTTCTTAATCTCAGTGGAGATATTTACTGATAAACAGCTACATACGCAGCATGTTCATGTCGTTCCTAAATGAGCTTTTATCTCTCTCCCCTCACCACAAATCAGATTCTTCTGAGGAGTTCCCAGTACATTATCCTTTCCCCTGTGTAATTACCTTAAACAGCTCCAGCTGTTTTTATTCTCAGAAGGGATACTCCCTGATATACAGCTGCCTACCCCCTTCGTAAGTGCAGGTCCTAAATGAGCTTTTTTCTCTGTTCCCTCACCACAATCCAGATTCTTTTGGGGAGTTACCAGTACAGTAACCATACCAGGAAGTACTTAATTTATTAAGCTATTGCTTTTCGTTTTTTTTTTTTCTCAAATTTTTATTATCAAACTGACGTACAGAGAGGTTACAGTATCATACGTTGGGCATTGGATACATTTCTTGTCCTGTTTGTTGCCTTGTCCCTCATGACCCCCTCCCTCCCCCCCTTTCCCTCCCCCCCAGTTGTTCAGTTCACTTACACCAAAGAGTTTTGCAAGTATTGCTTTTGTAGTTATTTCTCTTTTTTTACCCTGTGTCTCTCGAATTTGGTATTCCCTTTGAATTTCCTACTTCCAATACCAGTAAACACGGTTTCCAATATACTCAGATAAGATTACAGAGATAGTGTAGGTACAAACATAGGAAGGTGATACAAAACCTTATCAATAATAGAATCTACACATACACATAGGACGTTGAAAGTAGTTACAACTGTGATATATCACTTGTTTCCATAACATGGAGTTCATTTCATTTAGCATCATCTTATGTGTTTCTAAGGGTATAGCTATTGGGCCTTGTGATGCTCTGCTATGGCTTGCCTAAACATGTACTAATTGTTCCCAATAAGGGAGGCCATAGAGTCCATGTTTCTTTGGGTCTGGCTCACTTCACTTAGTATAACTTTTTCCAAGTCCTTCCATTTCCTTACAGATGGAACAATGTCATTCTTTCTGATAGAGGCATAAAATTCCATTGTGTAAATGTACCACATTTTCCTGATCCATTCATCTATGGAGGGGCATCTGGGTTGGTTCCAGCTTCTCGCTGTGACAAATTGTGCTGCGATGAACATTGTTGTGCTGGTGGCATTACTGTGATTTTGTTTGTGGGCTTTTGGATAGATACCCAACAGTGGGGCTGCTGGGTCATAGGGGAGTTCTATATTGAGCCTTCTGAGGAATCTCCATACTGCTTGCCAGAGTGGCTGAACCAGTTTACATTCCCACCAACAATGAAGTAGGGTTCCCTTTTGGCCACATCCCCTCCAACATTTGTTATTATTAGTTTTCTTGAAATATGACATTCTTGCTGGGGTGAGATGGAATCTCAATGTTGTTTTGATTTGCATTTCCTTTATGGCCAGTGATGTAGAGCATTTTTTCATATGACTATTGGCCATTCTCATTTCCTCATCAGAGAAGTTTCTTTGTAAGTCTTTAGCCCACTTGATGAGGGGGCTATTGGTTCTTTGCAGTTTTGTTTTGGAAGAAGGTAATTTTTTTAGTTCTGCATATATTTTAGAGATGAGGCCTTTGTCTGTTGAATGTCCGGTAAAGAGTTTCTCCCAGTCTGTGGGCTTTCTGTTTATCTTGAGAGCTATGTCCTTTGCCGTGCAGAAGCTCTGGAGTTTGATGCAGTCTCATTTGTCCAAACTTTCTTTGATTTGTAGCCTTTCAGGGTCTTTGTTAAGGAAGTTCTGTCCTGTGCCAAGGAGCCCAAGTGTTTCTCCTACTCCTTCCTTTACTGTCTTCAGGGTGCCTGTTTTGATTTCAAGGTCTTTAATCCATTTATAATTGATTTTGGTGCAGGGTGATATATAAGGATCTAGTTTTAGTTTGTTGCATGTGTTGAGCCAGTTTTGCCAGCACCACTTGTTAAAGAGGCTATCTTTCTTCCATACTATTGTTTTAGCTCCTTTATCAAAGATTAAGTAGGCATAGTTCTGTGGGTTTAATTCTGGGTCTTCAATTCTGTTCCATTGGTCTTCAGGCCTGTTCCGGTGCCAATACCAAGCTGTTTTTATTACTATAGCTTTATAATACAGCTTGAAGTTGGGTATTGTAATTCCTCCAGCACTGTTCTTTCTGCTTAGGAGTGTTTTTGCTATTCTAGGTCTTTTATTGTTCCATATGAATTTCTGGATTGCTTCCTCTATTTCATTAAAGAATGGTGTTGGGATATTAATGGGTATTGCATTGAATTTGTAGATAGCCTTTGGCAATATTGCCATTGTGATTACATTAATCCTCCCAATCCAGGAGCATGGGAGGTTTTTCCATTTTCTTAGTTCTGACTTAATTTCATTTTTCAAGCTTTTAAAGTTCTCTTCAAAGAGGTCTTTCACTTCTTTGGTTAAGGTTATTCCTAGGTATTTTATATTTTGGGGGGCTATTGCAAAAGGAGTTGCTTTCCTGACTTCAGCCTCGGTCTTCGGGTTGTTAGCATAGAGAAAGGCCGTTGATTTTTGAAGGTTTATTTTATATCCTGCAACTTTGCCAAAGTTTTGTATCAGCTCTAGTAGCTTGGGGGTAGAGTCTATGGATTCTTTAGGTATACGGATCATGTCATCTGCGAAGAGAGAAAGTTTAACTTCATCTTTTCCTATTTGGATCCCCTTTATATTCTCTTCTTGCCTAATTGCTCTGGCTAGGAATTCTAGTACTATGTTGAAGAGCAGGGGAGAGAGTGGACATCCCTGCCTTGTTCCTGATTTAAAGGGAATGGCTTTAGTTTTTCACCATTTAGAGTTATGCTTGCTGTTGGTTTGTCATAAACTGCCTTGATTATATTCAGGAATGTTCCCTGGAATCCCAGTTTTTCCAGGGCTTTTAGCATAAATGGGTGCTGGATTTATCGAACGCTTTTTCCGCATCCAGCGATAAAACCATGTGGTTCTTTACCTTGCTCCGGTTGATGTGGTGGATTACATTAATTGACTTGCGTATATTAAACCAGCTTTGCATCCCTGGATGAATCCAGTTTGATCGTGGTGTATGATTTTTTTGATGACCTGTTGAAGTCGATTGGCCAGAATTTTGTTGAGAATTTTTGCATCTATGTTCATCAGGGAGATTGGTCTGTAGTCCTCTTTCCGTGATGAGTCTCTGCCTGGTTTTGGGATGAGGGTTATACTGGCTTCATAAAATGAGTCTGGCAGTGAACGTTCTCTTTCAATTTCATTGAAGAGTTTGAGAAATATTGGAGTGAGTTGTGTTTTGAAGGCCTTGTAGAATTCTGCGGTGAATCCATCTGGACCTGGGCTTTTCTTGGATGGGAGATCATTTATTGCTGTTTCTATTTCAATACTGGATATGGGTCTGTTTAGAAGGTTTAAGTCTTCATAGTTGAGTTGGGGGGTATCAATTTTTTCTAGGAAATCATCCATTTCTTCCAAGTTCTCGAATTTGTTGGCATAAAGGTTTGCAAAATAGTCCCTTATTATTTCTGAATTTCGGTTATTTCTGTGGTGATGCTACCTGTTTCATCTCTTATCTTGTTTATTTGAGTGTGCTGCCTTCGTTCTTTGGTCAGGTTTGCCAGGGGTCTGTCTATCTTGTTGATTTTTTCAAAGAACCAACTCTTTGTTTTGTTGATTCTTTCGATGGTTTTTTTCGTCTCTAATTGATTTAATTCTGATTTGATTTTAATTATTTGCTTCTGTCTATTGACTTGGGGTTTGGCTTGCTGTTCTCTCTCCAGAAAATTAAGGTGCTTCCTTAAATTACTGAGTTGCTGTTTCTCCAGTTTGTGATGTATGTACTCAGAGATATAAATTTTCCTCTGAGTACTGCCTTTGCTGTGTCCCAAAGGAGCTGGTACTTTGTGCCCTCAACTTGGTTGAAGTCCATAAACATTTGAATTTCTGTTTTAATTTCTTCAATGATCCACTGATGGTTCAGCAGTGTGTTCTTTAGTCTCCATGAATTGTGGGATTTTCTGTGGTGGCTGAATGAGTTGAGCTCTAATTTTATTCCATTGTGGTCTGGAAGAATGCAGGGAATGATTTTGATACTTCTGAATTTGTACAGATTTTCTTTGTGCCCTAAGATGTGATCTATTTTGGAGAATGTTCCGTGTGCTGCCGAAAAGAATGTGTATTCTGTCCTTGCTGGGTGGAATATTCTGTAGATGTCGATTAAGTCTAGTTGGTCTATGCAATTGTTTAGTTCTGTGGTTTCTTTGTTCAGTTTTTGGCGTGTTGATCTGTCCAGAGGTGATAGTGGAGTGTTAAAGTCCCCCACTATCATTGTGTTTGGGTCTATGAATGTTTTTAGAGCCAGTAGTGTTTGTTTGATGAAGTTGGGTGCTCCTGCATTTGGCATGTAGATGTTTAGAATGGTTATTTCTTCCTGTTGGAGAGATCCTTTTACTAGTATGTAGTAACCATCTTTGTCTCTTCTTACCTTTTTTAATTTGAAGTCAATTTTGTCTGATACTAGGATTGCAACTCCAGCCTGCTTATGGGGGCCATTTGCTTGATAGATTTGTTTCCAGCCTTTCACTTTTAGAAGATGTTTACTTTTGCTGGATAGATGTGTCTCTTGGAGGCAGCAGAAAGATGGATCTTGATTTTTGATCCAAATTATGAGCCTATGTCATTTGATTGGAGAATTAAGTCCATTAATGTTGACAGTTAGGATTGAGAGGTGATCGTTTGTTCCTTTCATTATCACTGTCTTGTTTAAAGCTGTGTCTTCCCATTTCTTGATCTAGTGTTTACTAATTAGGGTTCATTTCTCTGTCTGTGTTGGGATCTTGATTATTTTCCCTGTATAGTACATCTTTAAGGATTTTGTGTAAAGCTGGTTTGGTGGAGATATATTGTTTCAGTTTTTCCTTATTGTGGAAGACTTTTGTTTGACCTTCGGCTATGAAGGAGAGTTTGGCGGGGTACAGAATTCTTGGTTGGTAGTTATTTTTACTTAGAGTTTGGTATACTTCATTCCAGGCTCTCCTTGCTTTCATGGTCTCTGCTGAGAAGTCCGGGGTAATTCTGATTGCTTTTCCTTTATATGTGATTGTTTTCTTTGCCCTAACAGCTTTGAGTATTTTTTCCTTGCACTCTGCTGAAGCTGTTTTGATCACAATGTGTCGGTGGGAAGTCCTATTCTGGTCTGGTCGATTTGGGGTTCTAAATGCTTCTTGTATCTGTATAGGCCTTTCCTTCTGGATGTTTGGGAAGTTCTCAGCTAATATTCTGTTAAATAGGTTGCCTATCCCATTAACCTCTTTCTCCAAGTTTTCCTCAATACCTATTATCCTTAAATTGGGCTTCCTGATTGTGTCTTGAATCTCCTGTAGCGATCTGTTTTGTTGCTTGGACTGGATTTGTATTGATTTTTGATCTTTCTCCATAGAATCTAAGGAATCTTCAGCTCCTGAGATTCGATCCTCTGCTTCAGTTAGTCGGGACTGTAGGCTAGCTACTTGATTTTGAATCTCTTTTCCTTCTGACTGGTCTTTCCTGATGATTTCCATGTCATTTCTTAGGTCCTGTATGGACTTCTTTACTTCATTAACTTCATTACTTTGGTTTTGAGTGTTGTCTCTCAAATCTTTAAGTTGGGTAGCTATCTTTTCATTTGACTCTTGAAGCTCACTTATCTTTCTATTTGTGGATGCCATGAAATTCTCCATTAATTTTTGCTTTGCCTCCTCATGCTCTAACATAATTGACTGAAGAGATTCAAACTTTTCATTTATCATGTTTATCAGTAAACTTTGTAGAGCATTTTGGGGTTTTCTTCTATGTTTTTGATTGACTGCTCTGCTTCCTGCTTGTTTTGGGTGGGGGATAAGACTTCATTATTTGCCATCTTTCTTGTGTTTCTTCTGCCCATTTGAATTGGGAATGCCAGTCTACCAGCACCTGTGAGCACTGTTTAAGACCCAAAGCAGCCCTTACTAAGTACTGTTGTGTAAATCTTACAATTTCACAATTATATACAGATAACTTGTATACCTGTCTATAAAGTTAGATTTGGTGTTCCTAAAGAATACAATTTCAATATAACATCTGATCCTGGGCCCTGTATTCAGTAGTTACTTATTTACTGTTACAACCTTATACGCAATTCTTGTTTTTATATTAAGTTCTTTTAGGACTGGCTTTCTCTATGAACCCCTTTGATTCACTCATATTAAGCTGGGATATCCTCTATCCAATAACCAGGAGTCAATGGAGCCTGGAGGTCCAGGCAGTAAGTCAGGAGGGTAAGTTGGAGGTAGTAAAGAGAATAGAGTAAAGTGTATTGAGGGGGTGGTGGTGATTTTGGTTTAGTTTCAGTGACGTGGAAAAGTGGAGAAGAGTAGAATCAGTAGAAAGCACATTGATAAAATGACAGACACTGGAGAGTTAGCAGAAAAGGGTGTAGGTGTTATTTATAGGAAAGTAATTTTTAAAGGAATAGGACGCAACGAGAGAAATGAAGTAAAAATACTGGAAGACAGATACACAAAACAGAGAAAAATTATTTAACAAGGAAGCATGAGTAAATAAAAAGGAAAATAACAGAAAAGGGACAACCCAAGCAAATAAACAAACACAAAAAAAACTTGATAAAACAAACCAGTAAAAATGGAAAGCAAACAAAAAAAACAAAAAAAACAGCCAATGATGTTTCAGGTGTGAAAAAATTAAAAAGAAAATTTAAAAGAAAAGTTAAAAAAATGTTTGAAAAGAAAAAGAAACCAGTCTCTGGTTTCCCTGCAATGGACTGCAGTCTATTTTCCTGATTGGCTGGTTTGACTTGATTTCAGTTGGCAAGGGGTGGATCTGTTCTGACCTTCTCCCCTGTTGGTGCAATCGTGGGTCTCTGAGGTTCGCACAGCTTGCAGGCAGGCCTTGGGCGTCCTCTGTCGATGGGGACGTGGGCAGTTACAGGAACTGTGGCTCCTCTGTCTGCTGTGGGGCCGCTGCCTTTGATGCCTGGACTTGAATAGACTGTGAACTCAGCAGAGCGTGGAGCCTCTGGCATGTTTTGCTCCACTAAGAGTTGCTTGCCTGAAGGAGGAGGCCTCTTTGGCATAGGTAGCTATGGAATGCAGCTCGGTTTTGGGCTGGGAATTAGTTTCCTCTGTGACGGGACCGTTTAGCTGTCCCCGGAACAGTTTGTTCCTCCTTCTGTTGTTTCCGTGCCCCTGGTAGCTGCTCCCAGCTTTTGCTTTAAGTTTAGAAGTTCCGGCGGGCAGGGCGGGGCATCTCTGGATAATCCCCGGACTCCCCTCCCGCCCGGGCAGGGGGCGTTCTTCTGGGCGTAGCTGGTTCTCACTGATTCCGCCCCCTCCTGCCCTTTTCAAAGATGGCTTTTTTGGCCTCGCTTTCCCCAGGCCCGCTTCAGTTCCAGTCGGGTCTGACCCTATGCCAGTGGCAAAGATGGCGCTTTGCTCTGGCGGTGGGGACAGGGGTGCCTTCCAGAAGCTGGACTGTAGGCACAAGCAAGAATAATTTTAATTTTTTTTTTTTGCGGGGTACTCACGCTGTCTCTGCGATGTCAGGTCCTTCGTGCTCGGCTGCCGTCTGGAGTATTTCTCGCTTTAGCTGCGCGGAGTGCGGGGGGCTGTACCTGGCACTGTGCCGGAGCCGGCGCTGGCGCCGCAGCGGGACACCGCCCGGAGCTCAAAACTATGTTTTCAGACCAGCAAAGTCGATTTTCCCTTCCTGTTCAGAATCCCTGTACTGTTAGAACTTACTTTGGCTGTCTTTCTCAGAGAAACAGTTTCTATGAGGTGAGAAAACTACGATATCGGAGGGAGCTCTGGAGGGCTCATCCGCTCCTCCGCCTTCTTCCCCAGAAGTAGCTACTGCTTTTCTTAATCTCAGTGGAGATATTTACTGATAAACAGCTACCTACGCAGCATGTTCATGTCGTTCTTAAATGAGCTTTTATCTCTCTCCCCTCACCACAAATCAGATTCTTCTGAGGAGTTCCCAGTACATTAACCTTTCCCCTGTGTAATTAACTTAACAAGCTCCAGCTGTTTTTATTCTCAGAAGGTTTACTCCCTGATATACAGCTGCCTACCCCCTTCGTAAGTGCAGGTCCTAAATGAGCTTTTTTCTCTGTTCCCTCACCACAATCCAGATTCTTTTGGGGAGTTACCAGTACAGTAACCATACCAGGAAGTACTTAATTTATTAAGCTACTGCTTTTCTTAATCTCAGTGGAGATATTTACTGATAAACAGCTACCTACACAGCATGTTCATGTCGTTCCTAAATGAGATTTTATCTCTCTCCCTTCACCACAAATCACATTTTTCTGAGGAGTTCCCAGTACATTATCCTTTCCCCTGTGTAATTACCTTAACAAGCTCCAGCTGTATTTATTCTCAGAAGGGATACTCCCTGATATACAGCTGCCTACCCACTTCGTAAGTGCAGGTCCTAAATGAGCTTTTTTCTCTGTTCCATCACCACAATCCAGATTCTTTTGGGGAGTTACCAGTACAGTAACCATACCAGGAAGTATTTAATTTATTGAGCTACTGCTTTTCTTAATCTCAGTGGAGATATTTACTGATAAACAGCTATCTACGCAGCATGTTCATGTCGTTCCTAAATGAGCTTTTATCTCTCTCCCCTCACCACAAATCAGATTCTTCTGAGGAGTTCCCAGTACATTATCCTTTCCCCTGTGTAATTACCTTAACAAGCTCCAGCTGTTTTTATTCTCAGAAGGGATACTCCCTGATATACAGATGCCTAACCCCTTCGTAAGTGCAGGTCCTAACTGAGTTTTTTTCTCTGTTCCCTCACCACAATCCAGATTCTATTGGGGAGTTACCAGTACAGTAACCATACCAGGAAGTACTTAATTTATTAAGCTACTGCTTTTCTTAATCTCAGTGGAGATATTTACTGATAAACAGCTACCTATCAGCATTTTCTTGTCGTTCCTAAATGAGCTTTTATCTCTCTCCCCTCACCACAAATCAGATTCTTCTGAGGAGTTCCCAGTACATTATCCTTTCCCCTGTGTAATTACCTTAACAAGCTCCAGCTGTTTTTATTCTCAGATGGGATAGTCCCCTGATATACAGCTGCCCCTTCGTAAGTGCAGGTACTAAAAGAGCTTTTTCCTCTGTTCCCCTCACCACAATCCAGACTCTTTAGGGGAGTTCCCTGTATATTACACTTTCCCCTGCGTAATTACCTTAAGAAGCTCCAGCTGTTTTTATTCTCAGAAGGAATACTGCTTGATATACAGCTGCCTACCCCCTCGTAAGTGCAGATCCTAAATGAGCTTTTTCCTCTGTTCCCTCACCACAATCCAGATTCTTTTGGGGAGTTCCCTGTATATTACCCTTTCCCCTGTGTAATTACCTTAAGAAGCTCCAGCTATTTATATTCTCAGAAGGTTTACTCCCTGATATACAGCTGCCTACCCCCTTCGTAAGTGCAGGTCCTAAATGAGCTTTTTTCTCGATTCCCTCACCACAATCCAGATTCTTTTGGGGAGTTACCAGTACAGTAACCATACCAGGAAGTCCTTAATTTATTAAGCTACTGCTTTCCTTAATCTCAGTGGAGATATTTACTGATAAACAGCTACCTACCAGCATTTTTTGTCGTTCCTAAATGAGCTTTTATCTCTCTCCCCTCACCATAAATAAGATTTTTCTGAGGAGTTCCCTGGACATTATCCTTTCCCCTGTGTAATTACCTTAACAAGCTCCAGCTGTTTTTATTCTCAGAAGGGATACTCCCTGATATACAGCTGCCCTCCCCCTTCGTAAGTACAGGTCCTAAATGAGCTTTTTTCTCTGTTCCCTCACCACAATCCAGATTCTTTTGGGGAGTTACCAGTACAGTAACCATACCAGGAAGTACTTAATTTATTAAGCTACTGCTTTTCTTAATCTCAGTGGAGATATTTACTGATAAACAGCTACCTACGCAGCATGTTCATGTCGTTCCTAAATGAGCTTTTAGCTCTCTCCCCTCACCACAAATCAGATTCTTCTGAGGAGTTCCCAGTACATTATCCTTTCCCCTGTGTAATTACCTTAACAAGCTCCAGCTGTTTTTATTCTCAGAAGGGATAGTCCCTGATATACAGCTGCCTACCCCCTTCGTAAGTGCGAGGTCCTAAATGAGCTTTTTTCTCTGTTCCCTCACCACAATCCAGATTCTTTTGGGGAGTTACCAGTACAGTAACCATTCCAGGAAGTACTTAATTTATTAAGCTACTGCTATTCTTAAGCTCAGAGGAGATATTTACTGATAAACAGCTACCTACGCAGCAGGTTCATGGCGTTCCTAAATGAGCTTTTATCTCTCTCCCCTCAGCACAAATCAGATTCTTTTGAGGAGTTCCCAGTACATTATCCTGAACGCTGTGTAATTACCTTAACAAGCTCGAGCTGTTTTTATTCTCAGAAGATTTACTCCCTGATATACAGCTCCTAACCCCTTCGTAAGTGCAGGTCTAAATGACCCTTTTTCTCTGTTCCCTCACCACAATACAGATTCTTTTTGGGAGTTACCAGTACAGTAACCATACCAGGAAGTACTTAATTTATTAAGCTACTGCTTTCCTTAATCTCAGTGGAGATATTTACTGATAAACAGCTACCTAGGCAGCATTTCCATGTCGTTCCTAAATGAGCTTTTTTCTCTCTCCCCTCACCACAAATCAGATTCTTCTGAGGAGTTCCCAGTACATTATCCTTTCCCCTGTGTAATTACGTTAAAAAGCTACAGCTGTTTTTATTCTCAGAAGGGATACTCCCTGATATACAGCTGCCTACCCCCTTCGTAGTGCAGGTCCTAAATGAGCTTTTTCCTCTGTTCCCTCACCACAATCCAGATTCTTTTGGGGAGTTGCCTGTATATTACCCTTTCCCCTGTGTAATTACCTTAACAAGCTCCAGCTGTTTTTATTCTCAGAAGGGATACTCCCTGATATACAGCTGCCTACCCCCCTTCGTAAGTGCAGGTCCTAAATGAGCTTTTTCTCTGTTCCCTCACCACAATCCAGATTCGTTTTGGGGAGTTACCAGTACAGTAACCATACCAGGAAGTACTTAATTTATTAAGCTACTGCTTTTCTTAATCTCAGTGGAGATATTTACTGATAAACAGCTACCTACGCAGCATTTCATGTCGTTCCTAAATGAGTTTTTATCTCTCTCTCCCCTCACCATAAATCAGATTCCTCTGAGGAGTTCCCAGTACATTATCCTTTCCCCTGTGTAATTACCTTAACAAGCTCCAGCTGTTTTTATTCCCAGAAGGGATACTCCCTAATATACAGTTGCCTACCCCCTTCGTAAGTGCAGGTCCTAAATGATCTTTTTTTCGGTTCCCTCACCACAATCCAGATTCTTTTGGAGAGTTACCAGTACAGTAACCATACCATGAATTACTTAATTTATTAAGCTACTGCTTTTCTTAATTTCAGTGGAGATATTTACTGATAAACAGCTATCCACGCAGCATGTTCAAGTCGTTCCTAAATGAGCTTTTATCTCTCTCCCCTCACCATAAATCAGATTCTTCTGAGGAGTTCCCAGTACATTATCCTTTCCCCTGTGTAATTACCTTAACAAGCTCCAGCTGTTTTATTCTCAGAAGGGATACTCCGTGATATACAGCTGCCTACCCCCTTCGTAAGTGCAGGTCCAAAATGAGCTTTTTTCTCTGTTCCCTCACCACAATCCAGATTCTTTTGGGGAGTTAAAAGTACAGTAACCATACCAGGAAGTACGTAATTTATTAAGCTACTGCTTTTCTTAATCTCAGTGGAGATATTTACTGATACACAGCTATCTACGCAGCATGTTCATGTCGTTCCTAAATGAGCTTTTATCTCTCTCCCCCTCACCATAAATCAGATTCTTCTGAGGAGTTCTCAGTACATTATCCTTTCCCCTGTGTAATTACCTTAACAAGCTCCAGCTGTTTTTATTCTCAGAAGGGATACTCCCTGATATACAGCTGCCTACCCCCTTCGTAAGTGCAGTTCCTAAATGAGCTTTTTTCTCGGTTCCCTCACCACAATCCAGATTCTTTTGGGGAGTTACCAGTACAGTAACCATACCAGGAAGTACTTAATTTATTAAGCTACTGCTTTTCTTAATCTCAGTGGAGATATTTACTGATAAACAGCTACCTACCAGCATTTTCTTGTCGTTCTTAAATGAGCTTTTATATCTCTCCCCTCACCATGAATCAGATTCTTCTGAGGAGTTCCCAGGACATTATACTTTCCCCTGTGTAATTACCTTAACAAGCTCCAGCTGTTTTTATTCTGAGAAGGGATACTCCTTGATATACAGCTGCCCACCCCCTTCGTATCTGCAGGTCCTAAATGAGCTTTTTTCTCTGTTCCCTCACCACAATCCAGATTCTTTTGGGGAGTTACCAGTACAGTAACCATACCAGGAAGTACTTAATTTATTAAGCTACTGCTTTTCTTAATCTCAATGGAGATATTTACTGATAAACAGCTACCTACGCAGCATGTTCATGTCGTTCCTAAATGAGCTTTTATCTCTCTCCACTCACCACAAATCAGATTCTTCTGAGGAGTTCCCAGTACATTATCC
Source organism: Perognathus longimembris pacificus (assembly GCF_023159225.1). Classification (NCBI taxonomy): domain Eukaryota; kingdom Metazoa; phylum Chordata; class Mammalia; order Rodentia; family Heteromyidae; genus Perognathus; species Perognathus longimembris. The sequence continues at coordinate 5,803 of NW_025958968.1, read as the reverse complement.
TTTCCCCTGTGTAATTAACTTAACAAGCTCCAGCTGTTTTTATTCTCAGAATGTTTACTCCCTGATATACAGCTGCCTACCCCCTTCGTAAGTGCAGGTCCTAAATGAGCTTTTTTCTCTGTTCCCTCACCACAATCCAGATTCTTTTGCGGAGTTACCAGTACAGTAACCATACCAGGAAGTACTTAATTTATTAAGCTACTGCTTTTCTTAATCTCAGTGGAGATATTTACTGATAAACAGCTACTTACGCAGCAAGTTCAAATCGTTCCTAAATGAGCTTTTATCTCTCTCCCCTCACCACAAATCAGATTCTACTGATGAGTTCCCAGTACATGATCCTTTCCCCTGTGTAATTACCTTAACAAGCTCCAGCTGTTTTTATTCTCAGAAGGGATAGTCCCTGATATACAGCTGCCTACCACGGTCGTAAGTGCAGGTCCTAAATGAGCTTTTTCCTCTGTTCCCTCACCACAATCCAGATTCTTTTGGGGAGTACCCAGTATATTACCCTTTCCCCTGTGTAATTACCTTAAGAAGCTCCAGCCATTTTTATTCTCAGAAGGGATACTCCCTGATATACAGCTGCCGAACCCCTTCGTAAGTCCAGGTCCTAAATGAGCTTTTTTCTCCGTTCCCTCACCACGATTCAGATTCTTTGGGGAGTTACCAGTACAGTAACCATACCAGGAAGTACTTAATTTATTAAGCTACTGCTTTTCTTAATCTCAGTGGAGATATTTACTGATAAACAGCTACCTACGCATCATGTTCATGTCGTTCCTAAATGAGCTTTTATCTCTCTCCCCTCACCACAAATCAGATTCTTCTGAGGAGTTCCCTGTACATTATCCTTTCCCCTGTGTAATTACCTTAACAAGCTCCAGCTGTTTTTATTCTCAGAATGATTACTCCCTGATATACAGCTGCCTAGCCCCTTTGTAAGTGCAGGTCCTAACGGAGCTTTTTTCTCGGTTCCCTCACCACAATCCAGATTCTTTTCGGGAGTTACCAGTACAGTAACCATACCAGGAAGTACTTAATTTATTAAGCTACTGCTTTTCTTAATCTCAGTGGAGATATTCACTGATAAACAGCTACCTACGCAGCAAGTTCATATCGTTCCTAAATGAGCTTTTATCTCTCTCCCCTCACCACAAATCAGATTCTTCTGAGGAGTTCCCAGTACATTATCCTTTCCCCTGTGTAATTACCTTAACAAGCTCCAGCTGTTTTTATTCTCAGAAGGGATACTCCCTGATATACAGCTGCCTAGCCCCTTCGTAAGTACCCGGTCCCTAAATGAGCTTTTTTCTCTGTTCCCTCACCACAATCCAGATTCTTTTGGACAGTTACCAGTACAGTAACCATACCAGGAAGTACTTAATTCATTATTCTACTGCTATTCTTAAGCTCAGAGGAGATATTTACTGATAAACAGCTACCTACGCAGCATGTTCATGTCGTTCCTAAATGAGCTTTTATCCCTCTCCCCTCACCACAAATTAGATTCTTCTGAGGAGTTCCCAGTACATTATCCTTTCCGCTGTGTAATTACCTTAACAAGCTGGAGCTGTTTTTATTCTCAGAAGGTTTACTCCCTGATATACAGCTGCCTACCCCCTTCGTAAGTGCATGTCCTAAATGAGCCTTTTTCTCTGTTCCCTCACCACAATACAGATTCTTTTTGGGAGTTACCAGTACAGTAACCATACCAGGAAGTACTTAATTTATTAAGCTACTGATTTTCTTAATCTCAGTGGAGATATTTACTGATAAACAGCTACCTACGCAGCAAGTTCATATCGTTCCTAAGTGAGCTTTTATCTCTCTCCCCTCACCACAAATCAGATTCTTCTGAGGAGTTCCCAGTACATTATCCTTTCCCCTGTGTAATTACCTTAACAAGCTCCAGCTGTTTTTATTCTCTGAAGGGATACTCCCTGATATACAACTGCCTACCCCCCTTCGTATGTTCAGGTCCTAAATGAGCTTTTGTCTCTGTTCCCTCACCACAATCCAGATTCTTTTGGGGAGTTACCAGTACAGTAACCATACCAGGAAGTACTTAATTTATTAAGCTACTGCTCTTCTTAATGTCAGTGGAGATATTTACTGATAAACAGCTACCTACGCAGCATGTTCATGTCGTTCCTAAATGAGCTTTTATCTCTCTCCCCCTCACCACAAATCAGATTCTTCTGAGGAGTTCCCAGTACATTATCCTTTCCCCTGTGTAATTACCTTAACAAGCTCCAGCTGTTTTTATTCTCAGAATGTTTACTCCCTGATATACAGCTGCCTGCCCCCTTCGTAAGTGCAGTTCCTAAATGAGCATTTTTCTCTGTTCCCTCACCACAATCCAGATTCTTTTGGGGAGTTACCAGTACAGTAACCATACCAGGAAGTACTTAATTTATTAAGCTACTGCTTTTCTTAATCTCAGTGGAGATATTTACTGATAAACAGCTACCTAAGCAGCATGTTCATGTCGTTCCTAAATGAGCTTTTATCTCTCTCCCCTCAACATAAATCAGATTTTCTGTGGAGTTCCCAGTACATTATCCTTTCCCCTGTGTAATTACCTTAACAAGCTCCAGCTGTTTTTATTCTCAGAAAGGATACTCCCTGATATACAGCTGCCTACCCCCCTTCGTAAGTGCATGTCCTAAATGAGCTTTTTTCTCTGTTCCCTCACCACAATTCAGATTCTTTGCGGAGTTACCAGTACAGTAACCATACCAGGAAGTACTTAATTTATTAAGCTACTGCTTTTCTTAATCTCAGTGGAGATATTTACTGATAAACAGCTACCTACGCAGCAATTTCTTGTCGTTCTTAATGATCTTTATCTCTCTCCCCTCACCACAAATCCGATTCTTCTGAGGAGTTCCCAGTACATTATCCTTTCCCCTGTGTAATTACCTTAACAAGCTCCAGCTGTTTTTATTCTCAGAAGGTTTACTCCCTGATATACAGCTGCCTACCCCCTTCGTAAGTGCAGGTCCTAAATGAGCTTTATTCTCTTCCCTCACCACACTCCAGATTCTTTTGCGGAGTTACCAGTACACTAACCATACCAGGAAGTACTTAATTTATTAAGCTACTGCTTTTCTTAATCTCAGTGGAGATATTTAATGATAAACAGCTACCTACGCAGCATGTTCATGTCGTTCCTAAATGAGCTTTTATCTCTCTCCCCTCACCACAAATCAGATTTTTCTGAGGAGTTCCCAGTACATTATCCTTTCCCCTGTGTAATTATCTGTTGGGAGCCGAGCTAGCAGCTAAGCTCATTCTGACCTCTGGCTGTGCTGTTATCACAAGGAATGCGGTAAGATTTGGCTTAATTGACAGCCAGCACTTACCAAGATATTTTACTGTGTCCATAGGCGCCTGGCTTATGTTTACCATTCAGCCTTGTCTTGTTTCATTGCCTCCTGTTATTTACAGTCTTAAAAGCTTTCTTATTTTCTTAAACTTTGGTAACCCTATGCCATTCCTGGTTCCCAAACTGCATATAAGCTGGATGTTAAGAATAAACGAGGCTGCAGTCTTGAGTTTCAACCTTACGGCTGTAAGACCTCCCGTACCCCATCTTTGTCTCTTGTCTTTTTTCTCTTGCCTCATTTTTCCTTTTCCGTATCCCTGCCGCCCCTCAGTCAGGATTTCTGTTCCCCTGCCGGCTGGCCCGGCAGGTTTGGGCCCTGGAACAGGGACTTGAAGGCCTGGGATCGACGGCAGGTGACCCCCGCTCAGGTAAGGACGTCCGAATGCTTGGGAAGGAGAGCGGGAGGAGAGTGTATCGTCGGGAGTAATAAATTATGGGACAAGGTAATAGCCGCATGCTATACATGCAGGCCCCCAAAGGCATGCTTAATATCCGGGCAGTGAAAGTTGGCCAATGTAACTTAGAACGTTTCTTTTATTTTATTGAGAAAGCATGCCCCCAGTTCCTGGAGGAAGGAACCAATAACTTAGAAACTTGCTAGAAAAAAAAAAACGGGAACATTATGATGCAACTGGCCCTGAGAAGACCTCAGTGGATGCTATTATTCTTTGGTTTCTGGTCCGAGATTGCTTAGATCTTAGCCATGAATAGATTAAATTCGATCAGTCGATTGGAGAAACTGAACAGGGACCTGATGAGTGTTTCCCAGCTCCGGGAGCGTATGCTGCTGCCTGGGAAGAGCTGAGAAAATTAACAAGACCTGAACCCACTGAGCTAGACATTAAGGAAGACTCAGATGGCTCAGACTCTGAGGAGAAATTATTCAATAAGCCTATTAAAGATAGATTGACCTATGTTGAGACTATGTTAAAAATCAGTTATAGCTCTGTTGTCACAGCTTCATCCAGAACAACAAACTCCTTTAAAGGGAGTCCTGGCAGACTTACAGCTCTCCTAGGTGCAGGCTGCTAGCAGGGGAAGGGACCTGAGGCTAGGGAAATGCTAACACCACCGAGGTAACTTCTCCTGACCCAGCGCTCTATTTCCATCCACCAGGACAGATTTGAAACCCCAACCAGGGTGAGTGACCATTAGCCTGGAGCTTACATTTTTCCATAAATCCACTGGGCTAGGTCAAGGAAATCAGCATTTGTGGGTGTTTGGAGATAACTGATCTCTAGTTCAGCTCAGCTGGTTGCTCGTCAAGTCTAAATTGTTTCAGGAAAGCTGCTCAAGTTTGAGCCCAATCTTATATATTTGGAATATTTTGCAGGACTTACCTAACTTCTATGAGCGCTCAGGCAGATGAAGTTCTCTCTGTCTCTTTTCCTGCCTCCTCTAAACTCTGCCTGCCTGCCTGTGACATAGGATGGGTATCGATATTTGTTTAATATCTGCTTTAAAAGACTCAAAGAAAGGCTTTCTATTCTTGTTAGTGATGTTTAAGTTTTCGAGACTCAGTTAAATTCTGCTTGTTTGGCTAAATCATAAACTTTCTCTAGCATTGAGTACATGGTAGACAATAGGACTGGTTGGAGTGAAAGCCTGCCCATCCCCCAGGTGACAAGCATGCCAAATTCCTGGAGGCTGGGCAGGGACTTGGAGTCCTGTGACCTTGCATGTCAAAGGTGCCTTACAATTCAAATGCTGGAAGATGAAGGTGTCTTACTGTGAGCTCACTGTCTGTGTTCATGTCCTGTCTCCATAAGCTCCCCTTGGGAGCTAAACTGGTTTCTCAAAATGTGGCTTTTCAGATGATCTGAAAATTTTGGTTTGCTGAAAAGGCTTTTTTTGTTTACTATCTAACCACGTGGTTCTAGAATATAGACAAAATAATATCATTTGCCACTGGAATTCCAGAAAAACTTACATGGCCAATTAAAGAACAATTCTAAGCGCGCCCCAAAACGTGTGCACATTGTCTGTATGTGTATGTGTGTCTATGTCTATGTCTATGTGTTGGTAAAACTTAAAAACAAAACAAAAAAAAAACAGGTTTTAAGCCTAAACTGATATGTTTGGGAGCAAACAAATGTGTCTAAGAAAAACTCCAAAAGGTTTTAATATACAGCACGTGATATAAGTACAATGATGTACAACCAGTGTGTTATTCTTTATGTCTATCTATGCTAAGAGTCAAGTGTACATCTAATCCTGACAATTCTTGGTATACACTAAGATTTTGCTTCTCCATTTTTTTTTTCACTGTGCTCTCATAAACTCTTTAAGATCAAGGGACCAGAGTCATTTTGAAATAACTGCACAGGTGTGACTATTAACCTAAATTTTCTGGAGCCAAAATTAACATCTTGCTTTATAGGATACAGGTTGACATGTGTGCTATCTGAGTGG